>NW_016806325.1:591828-662379 GCF_001698545.2 Rhinopithecus bieti
AGGAGGGAGGGCTTGCATTGGGGAGTTATACAAGATATAAATGATGAATTGATGGGTGCTGACGAGTTGATGGGTGCAGCACACCAACATGGCATAAGTATACATATGTAACAAACCTGCACGTTATGCACATGTATCCTAGAACTTAAAGTATAATAAAAAAAAAAAAAAACGTTTCTATATTTATGCATTTGATTTTATCATTATTTTCTCTTTAGGTTTTGGAAGTGGAATGATAGGTAGGTAGATCTTCCCAACTGTAGTTCTGTAATAAAATGTATCTATATTTTCTTAAATACTTATTTGATTTTATTTTTTCCATTTACATTTTTTATCCATTTGGCATTTATCGTGATGCATGATATGAACCATGGATCCAACATTGCCTTTTACTCAGTTGTCTTCATGCAATTTATTAAGGACGATTTGAGATGCCATCTTTACCAGTTCGATTTCCTACATGTATTTGTCCCTGTTTTTGGAATTTCTACTCTGTCCCACTGGTGTCTCCTTTCACAGGTCAATATTAAAGCGTTTTAATCAATGAAGTCTTATGTTATATGCCACATCTAGAGATTTTCAAGGTTTGTTGGCTACTCTTGCTTGGATTTTGTTAGCTTCATTAAGTAGAATGAACATTGTGATGATATTGAGTCTTTGCATTAGGAAACATGAGATACATTGTTTCATTTGTTTAAGTGTCTTTTTTTCTCTTTCAACAGTATTATTAAGTTTTTCTTAGGTACAGGTGTTGCCCATTTTATGTTAAGCTTACTTCCAGTTATTTTATCTTGTTGATTATAAATAGCAAAATTACCTGTTTTTCTGTATATTGTTTGCAAATCTGAAGGCTACCTACTTTTTCATATTAATTTAAATCTTGCTACTTTATAAACATTGCAGTTTTATTCAATTCTTTTATGTGTTTTATAAGACAAAATCAAATATTATACCATTTTCAAATAGAATTAATTTTATATCTATATTAACTGTATTTTTTCCCTGCATTCATTTTTTATGTTGTTCTTTTCTTTTAAAAAATAAATTATTTGTGTGTGTGTCTGTTTTAAGTTCCAGGGTACATATGCAGGATATGCAGGTTTGTTACATAGGTTAAATGTGTGCCATGGTGGTTTGCTGGGCTTATGAACCCATCACCTAGGTATTAAGTCCAGCATAAACTAGCTCTTTTCCCTAATGCTCTCCCCCAACCCCACCCTGCCACAACAGGCCCCAGTAAGTGTTGTTCCCCTGCATGTGTTCATGTGTTCTCATTGTTCAGCTCCCACTTACAAGTGAGAACATGTGGTGTTTGGTTTTCTGTTCCTGCATTAGTTTGCTAAGGATAATGGTTTCCAGTTTCATCCATGTCCCTGCAAAGGACATGATCTCATTCCTTTTTATGGCTGCATAGTATTCCATAGTGTATATGTACCACATTTTTTTTTTTTTTATCCAGTCTATCATTGATGGGGATTTGGGTTGATTTTATATCTTTGCTATTGTGAGTAGTGCTGCAATGAACATACATGTGCATGTGTCTTTAGACTTGAATGATTGTTATTCCTTTGGGTATATAGCCAGTCACAAGATTGCTGGGTCAAATGGCATTTCTGGTTCTAAATCTTTGAGGAATCACCACACTGCCTTCCACAATGGTTGGACTAATTTACATTCCCATCAACAGTATAAAAGTGTTCCTATTTCTCTGGAACATCACCAACATTTGTTGTTTCTTGACTTTTTAATAATTGCCATTCTGACTGGCGTGAGATGGTATCTGATTGTGGTTTTGATTTGCATTTCTCTAATGATCGGTGACGTTGAGCTATTTTTCATATATATGTTGGCTGCATGTATGTCTTTTTTTGAGAGGTGTCTGTTCATATCCTTCGCCCACTTTTTAATAGGGTTGTTTGTTTTCTTGTAAGTTTGCTTAAGTTCCTTGTAGATTCTGGATATTAGACCTTTGTTAGGTGGATTAAGAGTTAGTTTTGCCTCTTCCTTTTCAGTTCTTACACTACTGATTTTCTTCTGTTATCTAATGGCGTAAGTTAACACTTTCAATGGAACATTAAATCCCAGCGGTACAGTGGGCATCCTTGTGTTGTTCTGGGATTTCTATTTATATATCTTTTTCATGTTAGCAAAATAATAATCAAGTTTTATTTTATTGAATTTTAAAATCAAGAATGAGAATTCTGTTGTATCAAATATCTTTTTAATATTTGCAGAGATGATTTGTGAATTTTCTCTTTAAATCTCCTTAAATTTGACAAATTGTATCAATTGACTTCATGATGCCAAGTATTCTTAGATTTATAGAGTAAACCCCACTGATTATGGTGTATTATTTTTATTAGTAGTAGTATTTGAGACTGGGTCTTGCTCTGTTGCCCAGACTAGAGTGTAGTGGCATGATCATAGCTCACTGCAGCCTTTATCTCAAGCTAGCCTCCTGCCTCAGCCTCCCAAGTAGCTAGGACTACAGGTGCATGCCATCAATGTGCTGGGGTGACAGGCGTGACTCATTGCACTTGGCCAGTGTATTATTTTTATAATGTGTTATTTGATTCTGACTGTCATCATATTTGAGATTCTTCTGTAGTTTTCTATTTTATGTAAATTTTAAATCATATTTTGTTATTAATATTATACTTGCTTCATACAAAGAATTTTGCTCTGGTCAATCTCAATAGCATTTAAATTGCATGCTATTTAAAGATTTGATAAGATTCTCCTTGGAAACCTGACCTGGTTCTACACATTTTGCATTCTAGCCAGTAAAGGAATCAGTGATACTGTTATTTGACCTAAAATTTTGATTTTTGCCAAAGCCTATCTTGCAGAAACAGGTATTATCGGAGTCACATACTGAAAGCCAAAATTAAAGAACAAATCTAGAAAGTGGCAAGCATTAAAACGACACATACATATAAGAGAACAGTAATTTGATTAATAGCTGATCTTATGAGAAACCACAGAGGCCAGCAGGGTAGAACAACATCTTTAAAGTGCTTCAGGTAAAAGAAAGCCGTCAACTTGGAATTCTATACCCTTCAGCAATGAAGGAGAAGGAAAAACATTCTCAGATAAAGGAAAACTAAGAGGATTTGATGCAAGCAGGCCTATACTATGAGAAATGCTGAAGGTAGTTCTTGAGACTGAAGAGAAATAATAAGAGATGGAAACTCAGAACCATGAATAAGAGTGGAGAGCACTAGAACTAATAACCATCTGGGTGAACAAAAAATGCTTTTTTTTTTTTTTTCCGAAATGGAGTTTTGCTTTTGTTGCCCAGGCTGGCGCAGTCTTGGCTGGCCGCAACCTCTGCCTCCTGGGTTCAAGCAATTCTCCTGCCTCAGCCTCCTGAGTAACTGGGATTACAGGCATGAGCCACCATGCCTGGCTAATTTTGTGTTTTTAGTAGAGACAGGGTTTCTCCATGTTGGTCAGGCTGGTCTTGAACTCCTGACCTCAGGTGACCCTCCCACCTCGGCCTCCCAAAGTGCTGGGATTATAGGTGTGAGCCACAGCAGTGCCTGGCTAGAAAATGCTCTTTTTTTTTTTTTTTTGCTTTTTAATCTTAATTTTGTATAATCAATATAACTCTTTAAATCAATCTATATCACTATCTTGTGCGGTTTCTAAGATATCCAGCTGTGATATATGTAACAACTAAAGGATAAAGGATTGGGGGAAGTCAATATGGATCTTACGGAGTTGTAAGTCTTCTACATTTTGTATGAAGCCACAGTGCATAAATGTAAGTGGACTATAAGAAGTCCATTTCCTAAAGCAATCATCTACATAAATAATGTCAAGAAGTATAGCTAAAAAGCTAATAGGAAAAATAAAATTTAATTCCAAGTATCTAAAAAAATAGGTAACAGGAACAAAAAAACACAATGTAGAAGGAACAAATACAAAATAATAAAAAGGTAGACCCAATCATAAATATATCAATAAATACATGAATGCATTTAATCTAAACATTCCAATGTAATCTAAACACTCCAATTAGAATATAGAGATAGTATGGATAAAAAGCAAGACCAAAATACATGCCATTTGTAAGAGTTGCACTTTAACGATATAGAGAAAAACGGATGGAAAGTACACGGATGGAAAAAGATTTACCATGAAAACAGAAGGTGTAAGAAGACTGGTGTAGCTATATTAAAATAAGATATAAACAAAATTTTAAAGATAAAAGTATCACCAGAGATAAAGAAGGACATTTTATAATAATAAATTTGTCAATCCACTAGAAATGCATAACAGTAATAAATGTCTATGTGCCTAATAACAGAACTTAAAATACTGGAAACAAAATTGCCATTCCTAAGTTATAATTAGAGATTTTAATTTCATTCTCCCAAAGATAAAAGAACAGCTAGATAAATTAAATCAGAAACACATAGCTCTTTACAAAATTATCAACCATCTTGATCTACTTGATATTTATAGAATCCTACACCCAACATTTGAAAGAATACAAGAGACGCATTTTTTCCAAAAGCAATGTGGTATATTTGCCAAGATGGATAATATATTCAGCCATAAAACAAGTTTCAGCGAAAGATTCTAAAATAATGAAATCATACTTAGTATGCTCTTTGATCATGATGGGTTTGAATTAGAAACAAATAGAAATAAGATATCTAGGAAAACCCCAAATATTTGGAAATTAAACAACATCTCCTAAGTAATTAATGAGTTAAAGAAAAAAATTGCAAGAAGAAATTAGGAAATAATTTGAACTGAGTGATAAAATGCAACATATTAAACTTTGGGGATGCAGCTAAAACAGTGATTGAGGCAAATCTGTAGGTAGATCTTTCTCTTTCTTCTTAGATCTTTTCTCTTCTGAAAAGTATTGATTTATACATATAAGATGTATAAGTTAAAGAAAACAAAAGATCTAAAATCATGATTTACATTTCAACCTTACAAAATTACAAAAGAAGCACAAAATTAACCCCAACTAAGTAGTGATCTACTTAATTACTATTAAGTAGAAGGGAGAAAATAATAAAGATAGCAGAAATCAATGAAAGGTAAATTGGACAAGCAATAGAGAAAAAATAAATAAAACTTGTTCTTTTAAAATGTTAATAAAATTCTTAAAACTCTAGCTGAAAGATGCAAGTCCAAAATTACCAATATCAGAAAAGGGGGCATCACTTCAGATTTTACAAACATTAAAAAGATCATAAAAGAATGTGTAGCTTTTGACAGCCAATTTGACAATTTAGATAAAATAAACAAATTTCTTAAGAAAAATAGATTACCAAATCAGGACCCCACAAACTAGAGAACTTAAATATCCTCATATTAATTATAGAAACTCAGTTCATAATTAAGGGGCTTTGAACAGAGATAACTCCAGGCTCAGAGGTCTTCACTGGTGATTTTCATTAAATGCTTAAGAAATGAAACCAGTTCAAAACAAACTCTTTCAAAAAACAAAGGAAGAGGGAATAATTTATTCCTTAAATGCAGCTAGCATTATCCTGATATTAAAACAAAAACATCATGAGAAAAGACATTATGTTGATAGGCCAAATAAACATAAGTAGTAAATTTCCTAACAAAATTTTGGCAAATCAAATCCAGTAATATGTATAAAAAGGGTAATACATTACAACAAATAGCGTTTAACAATGGAAAATAAATCAATGCATTTCACCACATCAACAGAGCAAACACCAGAAAAATGATTATTTCAACTGACGTTAAAAAAAAAAGCATTTTATAAAAATTCAACACTTGTTTATAATAGAAACTCTTAGCAAGGTAGCAAGGTAGGAATAAAAGGTGATTTTCTCCTAAATCTGATTTAAGAATATCTATGAATACTTAATGGATAACATTATGCTCAATATTGAAAGACAGAATATTTTCTCCTAAGATCAAAAATGAGGGAAAGATGTCTACTTTTACTGGGTTACTTAATATTTCACTGGAGTCTTCATCAATGTAATATACAAAAAAACTAATAAAAAATATAAATTGGAAAAGAAGAGGTAAAATTATATTTGTTTATATATAAAATGATTTTGTACATAGAAAATTTTAAAGAATCCATAAAAAGTTACTAGAACTAATGAGTGAATGCAAGATGGTAAGGTACAAGGTCAATAAACAAAATTTATATTTCTGTACACAGTGAACAATTAGACAACTTAAAAAATTCCATTTATAATAGCATAAAAATACTTGGGGATTTTTATGGTCTGAATGTTTGTGTCCTCCTTCCCCACCACAAATTTCTATGTTGAAACTTAATTTCCAATGTGACAGTGTTAAGAGGTGAGGCCTTGAGATGACTAGATCACGAGGGTGGAGCCCTTAAGAATAGGACTAGTGTTCTCATAAAAGAGGCCCCAGAGAGCTTGTTTACCTCTTCCATCATGTAAGAATGCAGCAAGAAGTCACTGTCTAACAAGGAACTGGACACTTCTGGCACCTTGATCTTGAACTTCCCAGCCTCCAGGACTTGGAGAAATAAATTTCTGTTGCTGACAAGCTACTCAGTTTGTGGAATTTTGTGATAAGAGCCTAAATGGACTAAGACATGAATTTATCAAAAGATGGTAAGACCTTTACACTGAAAACCACAAAATCTTGCTGAGAAAAGCAAAAGCAGACATAAATATAGACATACATGTTTGTGGATTAGAAGATTCAACATTGTTAAGACAGCAATTCTTCCTAAATTGATTTATAGATTCAATGTAAAACCAATACAAATCATAATAGACTTGTTTGAAAAAATTAATAAGCTGCTTATGAAATTTACAAGGAGAATCAAAGGCAAAGAATAGCAATAATAATTTTTTAAATGAAGAACAAAGTTGGAGGACATAGCCAGCCATGGTGGCTCATGCCTGTAATCCCCACACTTTGAGAGGCCAAGGTGGATGGATTATTTGAGGCCAGGAGTTTGAGACCAGCCTAGCCAACATGGTGAAACCCTGTCTCTATTAAAAATACAAAAATTAACCAGGTGTAGTGGCACACACCTGTAATCCCAGCTACTCAGGTAGCAGAGGCAGCAGAATCGCTTGAACCTGGAAGGCAGAGGCTACAGTGAGCTGAGATTGCGCCACTGCACTCCAGCCTGGGGGACAGAGCGAGATTATCTCAAAGAAAAAAAAGAAAAAGAAATCAAAGTTAGAGGATATATATCTCCCAGTGGCAAAACATGAACTGTTTCTCTGCTGCTCACCTGCCATAACAGTCAACACAGAAGACTTCTGTGGCCAAATATGTGATTTCTTCCCACCAACAGGCAAGCGATCAATTTTGCAGTGTACACCAGTTGGGTGTCCTCTAATTCAATTCAGTTCTAATGCTACTTACCTGGAGATAGCATCAGATCACACAGTTTGAGAATTAGGTCTCTCAAGACTGAATCCCATGTTCAATGCCAATCGCATGCTCTAGGTGTTTTACCTGTGCTTTTGACCCACCAAGTAGAAATTGGGGTTTCCCATCCTCTACTCCTTGGATTCAGTTAATTTTCAAGTATGACTCAAAGATCTCAGGGAAATATTTGTGTTTATCAGTTTATTGCAAAGGACATTACAAAGGATATAGATGAAGAGATGCATATGAGGTATGGAGGAGGGGGCATGGAGCTTCCATGCCCTACCAGGAACCTCCACGTGTTCAGCTATCCAGAAGCTCTCTGAACACTGCCTTTTTGGGCTTTTACAGAGGTTTTGTTACATAGGCATGATTGATTAAACCAACCCATTGTGATCAACTTAACTTTCAGCCCCTTTCTTTTCCCCAGAGTTTGCGAGGTGGGCTGAAAGTCCCAATCCTACAATGATTTATTGGTCTTTCTTGTAACCCTCCCAATCCTATAATGATTTCTTTGTCTTTCCCGTGACCAGTCTCCATCTTGAAGCTACATACGGGCTGTCAGTTGTCAGTCAACTCATTAGTGTACAAAAGGACATCGCTTTGAAGATTCTAAAAATTTTAGGAGGAAATAGATCTGAGACCAAATATATATTTCACATTATCACAATACCTAATCTCAGAAGTTATGATAAAATGACATTATTCAATACAATGTGTTATTGGTATAAAGATAGACAAATAGATCAATAGAACAGAATAGAAAATCTGGAAATAGACCCACACTTATATGATGGATTAGTTTGCAATAAAGGTGCCAAGTAATTCCATGTGGGAAGGATAGTCTTTTACAAGTGCTGAAATAATTATACATCTCTATGGATTAATAAAAAATTAACCTTGACCCTTACTTCAGACTATAAGCAAAAATTAACTCAAAATGAATCATAGAACTAAATAAAAAAAGCTAAGATAATGAAACTTACAGATAAAAATGTAGGAGAAAGTCTTCGTGACATTGAGTTAATCAGAGTTTTCTTAAGTAGGACAGGAAAAGCACTGATCATCAGACAACATTGACAAAATGGACTTTTGCAAAATTAAAAGCCTATACTTTTAGAAAGATACAATGAAGAACGTAAAAAGGCAAGTTGTAGATGGAGAGAAAATATTTGCAAAGCATATGTCTGTCAAAGGGCTTGTGTCCAGGATCTATAAAAAGCTTAGAATTCCATAGTAAGAAGGCAAGCACAATGAAAAATTTGGCAAAAAGATTTGAACAAACTCTTCACACACGGAGACATACGGATGGCAAATAAGCATATGAAAATGTACCCAACATCTCTAGTCAACAGGGAAATGCAAAATAAAACCACACTCTACTACACACTCATTAGAAAGACTAAGGTTAAAAAGACTGCTAGTATCAAGCGCTGGTGAGGAATGTGGAGTAACTCATACAGTTTAGTGGAAATGCAAAATGTTACAGTCTTTTTTGGAAAGCTGACAACCCCAAATATTGGCAAGCATTTAGAAGGGCACTACACCTCTCATTCATAGCTGGTAGAAGTATATAATGATACAGTCATTTTTGAGAACTGTTTGTTAGTTTTTAATAAAACTAAACATGCCAGGACTTAGCAATTCTACTCCTATGTATTTACCAAGAGAAACAAAGATATAGATCTATAAGAAGACTCATACAAGAATATTTATAATCCTGAGCTGGGGAAAAAAGCCCAGACGCCCATTAACAGGAGAAAGGATAAACAAACTGTGACATTCATACAAAAGAATATTGAGTGCCTGGATCAAAACATCTCGTGCACCCCATAAATATATACATCTATTATGTACTCCCAGAATTTCTTTAAATAAAAAAGGAAAAAAAGAATACTCCCCAGCCACAAAAAAATGAAGAACTACTCATACATACATATGGATGAATCTCACAGACTAACGCCGTGTGAAGGTGAACACATGATTTCATTTACTGTATATGAAGTTCAAGAAAAGGCATTGTTAATATATTGTTATATAAATCAGAGCAGTTGTTGTCTATGAAGGAACTCACTGGAAAATGGTGCAAGAAAACTTTTTGGAAACCATTAAAATATTCTGTCATGAAGAAGCTGTTGGTTACATTGGTACGTACATTTGTCAAAACTCATCCAACTGTACACTTAAGATATGTATATAAATCTTTCTCTAGGAAATATCATAAAGTGAAGTATTACAGGAAGAAAAGAAGAAAAAAGACAAAGGGAATGGTGGAGACATTATTACTAATGTGAATTCGATTTTCCCTTCCAGTTTGGAACTTTTCTTTTCTTTCTTTATCTTTCTTTTTTTTTTTTTTTTTGTTTTCTAGAGACGAGGGTCTTGCCGTGGTGCCCAGGCTAGAACTCCTGGGCTCAAGTAATCTTCCTGCCTCAGCCTCCAATCCTCAGCCTGCTGGGATTACAGGCATGAGCCACCACGTCCAGCCCATTTTGGAACTTAATTCTGCCTTTTTTTTGAGACAGGGTCTCACTCTGTCACCAAGGCAGGAATGCAATGGCACAATCTTGGCTGCTGCAACCTCCTCCTCCCGGGTTCAAGTGATTGTCCTGTCTCAGCCTCCGCCTCCCAGGTGGGTGGGATTCCAGGCATCCACCACCATGCCCAGCTAATTGTTATATTTTTAGTAGAGAGAGGGTTTCACCATGTTGGCCAGGCTAGTCTAGGACTCCTGACCTTAAGTGATCTGCCCGCCTCAGCCTTCCAAAGTGCTGGGATTACAGGCGTGAGCCACGGTGCCCAGCCTTCTTTTTTCTTAATCCTCATCTTCTGTGCCAGAAGGTTTTTGTTTTCTTAATCAGTAACTCTCTGTTTGAAATTACTAGTCTAAAGCTCTTTGATTTGGTTGCTTTGAATTGGTTGCTTTCATCAGGTTTAGATAATATTAAACTTTAAGGGGCTGAAGTTAATATTTATTAGACTCTTAATTATTAAACTCTTGTTATATACTTATTAAACTCGTGTTCTATTCTTAATATGTTCTAGAAAAAGAATAGACACTGTATATACAATATTTTATTTACCCTCACAGAAAACCTATGGAGTTCATACTATTTATAGAAAAGTCAGCTCAGGTGGACAGAGGTTACATAACTTGCCCAGAGGCAGACAGTTAATTAGTGTTAAAGTTTGATTAGAACCCAGTTCTCCTGGATTTTTTTTCATTTGACCCAATTCAGGTAACACTACAGAGAAACAACTTTCTCACTGACACTACTGCCCACTCCAAACTTCATGTTCATGTTGCCCCTTCATTTCTTTCAGTTACCATGTTGATTATTTGTTCGTTAATTCTTTAAATCATTTCACAAGGACTTACTGTACTGAGCACCTTTTCTGTGCCAGGAATGTGTTAGGTGCCTGCTGGGAAGGATTTCAAAATTGAGGGTGGAGACAGGAAAATAGATAACATCTGGTTGGCAGCGTGTTAAGAGGTCAGTGTAAGATGGGTGTAGCCTCTGAGAGATCCTTAAAACAGACTGGGGGTACTAAAAACAGGTACTTAAAATAGGCTGGGGCAGGCAAGACTTCTTGAAAGGGATGAGCCTGCACCAAGCCAGCCAGGTGAACAGGTGAAACAGCAGTGGAGGATGACCCAGCAAAGGGAGCTGCCGTGCATAGCCATGGCCTCACAAGACAATGTGCTCTTCTCTAGAACTGCACTTTTTTTTTTTAGATGGAGCCTTGCTCTGTTGCCAGGCTGAAGTGCAGTGCCACGATCTTAGCTCACTGACAACTTCTCCTCCCTGGTTCAAGCGATTCCCGTGCCTCAACTCCTGAGTAGCTGGAACTACAGGTGCACACCACCACGCCCAGCTAAGTTTTTTTAAATTTTATTAGAGACAGGGTTTCATCATGTTGGCCAAGATGGTCTTGATCTCCTGACCTGGTGATCCGCCAGCCTCGGCTTCCCAAAGTGCTGGGATTACAAGCGTGAGCTACCGTGCCCAGCCTGAATTGCATATCATTTTATCCAAAAAGTGGATGGAGTTCCAGTGGAAAAGGAATGAACGGTGGAGACGAGAGAATTAAATAGGGGTTGACTCATTAAAGTCTCGGTATGCTGGGTTTGAATTTTATTCTGAGGCAAGGGCAGGGCATCTGAGGAGTTTAAGCTCCTTAAACAAAGGGAATTGAACGTGCTTATGTTTTGGGAAGATCACCCTAGCAGGATTAGAAAGGAAGAATCAAGCTGCCATTGCTATAATACTGTCAAAACCTAATAAGTGTGTAACATAAGACAGCCGCAGTGAAGAAGGGTCAATCTGCCTTCTAATTAGTCAGGAAGAGATTTCTTTCTCTTTCCTGCCTTTGTTGGTGTAAAGAGAAGAAAGTGTAAAGTACAGATAGGTTTCAGGCTTGGACCTGAGAAGCTGGTGGTGATGCCTACTGAGATGAGAATGCTATGGGATCAGGTCTACCTAATGTTCCTTCCCAACCACAGACAAAACCTAAAGTGTGTGGGCCCCAACCACTCCTACAACCATATGGTACAGCTATTCGAGGTGAGTTCTCAGGAGCAATTGTGTTGTTCTTCAACCTGAATATACTATATATTTTTTCTAATTGTTTGATCACATCATTATTCCCCTATTAATAACCTCTAATATGAATTTGCAGAAATGAGACCACTGGCTAGATGAAATTTATTGATTCTCTAAGAAAAATTATCTTCATTGGCCAGGCATGGTGGCTCACGCCTATAATCCCAGCACTTTGGGGGGCCAAGGCAGGTGGATCATGAGGTCAGCAGTTCGAGACCAGCCTGACCAACATGGTAAAACCCCATCTCTACTAAAAATACAAAAAAATTAGCTGGGCGTGATGGCAGGCACCTGTAATCCCAGTGACTTGGGAGGCTGAGGCAAGAGAATCACTTGAAACTGTAAGGTGGAGGTTGCAGTGAGCCAATATTTCACCACTGCACTCTAGCCTGGGCAATAAGAGCAAAACTCCATCTCAAAAAAAGAAAAGAAAAAAGAAAAATTATCTTCATTGGCTAAATGAAGTAACTTAGTTAAGCAATTTTTTTTTCTAAGAGCAAGGATGCATGCATGTACAAAAAGCCTTGCCCTTTTTTCTCTTCTTTTTTCTTTCCTTTCTTTTTCTTCCTCCTTTTCCTCTTCTTTCCTTCTGTCCTTCCACCTTCGTTTCTTCCTTCCTCTTTCTTCCTCTCTCTTTCTTCCTTCTTTCCTGTTAATTTGGAAGAAAATTTTCTCCAAGCTTGAACTGACTCCAATGACTGACTCTAGCACAAAGAGCATGAACTCTGAAATCTGAAGTGAGATGGACATGTGATACTGAGGTTGATATTTCTGAGAGGTTTTCCACCAAATGTCCCTGACTTACCATCTCCTGCTCTTCACATGACACATGGTTTAACTTCTGCAGGATGGATTACATTCTATCCCCAGCTGATATGCAGATACCATCTCATGGAAAGAAATTTAAAAATAATTGTAAACTCATTAGATGTGGCAGTATCTGGGTGAGGAGGACACTGGGAGAGTGGACATAGGAGAAGAGAGAGGGCACCTGTTTCCACTTCTAAGAGAGGATACCGAGATCACACCACTACACTCCAGATTGGGTGGCAGAGTGAGACCTTGTTTCAAAAAAAATGAAGAAGAGGCTGGGCACAGTGGCTCACACCTGTAATCCCACCGCTTTGGAAGGCCGAGGTGGGGTGGATTGCCTGAGCTCAGAAGCTCGCAACTAGCCGGGGCAACACGGTGAAACCCTGTCTCTACTAAAACACAAAAAATTAGTTGGGCGTGGTAGCACATGCCTGTAGTCCCAGCTACTCGGGAGACTGAGGCAGGAGAATTGCTTGAACCAGGGAAGCAGAGGTTGCAGTGAGCCGATATTGCGCCATCGCACTCCAACCTGGGTGACAGAGTGAGACTCCATCTCAATAAATAAATAAATAAATAAATAAATGAATAAATAAATAAATAAATAGAAAAATAGAAAGAGAGGGCTTTAGAACTGTGCTAAGCAAAGCTGCCGATGTACCAATGCAGGGTAAGCACATTGAGCACACAGCTCCACATGTGACTATGACACAATACTTTGGCAGAAGCAGTAAAACCATTTTTAAGGATCCTTGTTTGGGAACCTTCAATTGTTGTTTTATTACAATCAATACTTGTTTTACAAAGCTGATAACAAGAACAATGTCCTGGGAAACTAAATCATGGGTTTTTTATTGACTTGGTATCGGAATCAAAAAGACTTTTAATTCATTCAGGCTTCAGTGTCCTGACCCATCAATGAATGCCAATAATTGCTACCAAGCAACATTTTATGAGAAAATACCGAGATAGCCTTGTGAAAAGTTTCCCAATATAAATTTATTTTACTGTTCCCATTAATTATGATTCTTTTAGAAACATTTTTCAGAGTCAGAGGGTATTTAATTTTTTTAATAAAGCAAGGCACAAGAAAATTAATTTATGGCGAAAATATTTTTATGTAAGATGCCGATCTCTCCATAAAACTTTGAAACAGTGAGTATTTTAATCCTTAGTGGAGACCATTAACTGTAACAACATCTTCCTGCATGGATAATTTTTGGTTTGGCTCTTGCGGAATAGATATCACACGGAACATCAGTTCATGGAATAAAAGCTGAACTATAAAATGTATTTTAGTTTTTTTTTAATATTACAAATGTTATTTATTTATTTATTTATTGCAGTGGGATAAACTTCATGACAGATATGGTGGTATTAGACCTCTGCTGTGATGAAATATCAAGCATTTTAACATTTTGGCTTTATTTGAATTTAGTTTTATTTTCATAGCATGTATTCAACTCCCAGAAGTAATATTACCTAATTTCATTTTTGCTTCTACAACTCAAAAGCAAAGATCATCATGTACATGCAAATTTATATAAATCAAGGTCATTGGGAATCAAAACCTTTTTCTACTTTTATCAGTAGACTAGAGCTGTTGTAGCTATATTCTGGCAGTGGATTTGGATAATTTTCAAGTTTTAGGTTTTGCTAACAAGAGTTATTAAAGCAAACAAACCAAAATCCTCTGAATAAATTCAGTGCATCCCAGACCATTGCCTCTAGGCAGGCAAGTCTGGTTCACTGGGGACAACTCATTAAGTGATAAGTGAACTTGGACACACAATCTATATAACTAGACGGAATATAACAGTACTCAAATATTAATGGAGTAAGTGTTAAAACATTCCCTTTCAACCACAATGACTAGATCTCAGAAACATATTACAAACAAATAGCCAGGGCTTAATTTCTTTAAAATCCTTATGCAGACATTTTTCCAGAAGACATACAACCTGCTTAATGTTCAACTCACTAGAGAGATGAGTGTCTAACTTGTCAACAAAAACACAGACACATAAGCACACACACAGAGAAAGTACTGCAGCTGTCACCCTTTGTTATTTATTCAGCCAGTTGGAGCAAAAGACAGTTAACTGCAGGGCGCTTTGCTGGATTTAATCAAGCTTCCTCAAGAAGATGCCACAGTATGGTCTTTACTTTGAGGAGCTTGAAGGCAGTGAGATCTCCACTTCATATTGCCATCTGCCAAGGTGCAAATCTCATTTGAGAATAGTAGGGTTGGCCCGGAGCAGTGGCTCACGCCTGTAATCCCAGCACTTTAGGAGGTAGAGGACAGGGAATCAATTGAGCTCAGGAGTTTTGAGACCAGCTTGGGCAACATGGTGAGACCCTGTCTCTACAAAAAATACAAAAATTAGCCAGGCAAGGTGGTGTGCGCCTGTAAACCCAGCTACTCAGGAGGCTCAGGCAGTAGGATCACTTGAGCCCGACAGGTGGAGGATGCAGTGAGCCGAGATCGTGCCACTGCACTCCAGTCTGGGTGACAGCGTGACACCCTGTCTCAAAAAAAAAAAAAAAAAAGTAGGATAACTATTCTTATGTTAGGGACAAAGACTGTCAATTTCACTACCTCTATTTTTATGAGTAAACACAGTTTCACCATCATAAAAAGTGACACAGCAACATATGAACAAAACCTGGTAAAAGAACATGGGAAGATGAAAACAGCAGTTGGTGTTTGAGTAATGGGATTGGGGTGAATTTTGTTTTTTAATTTTTTAATGATTTTGATGTTATTTGTATCTTTGAACTTCTGGTTGATTAACACATGCTCACTCATGGAGAATTTTAGTTATATGAGCATGAACTAGCTTTGTTTATTTTGTACTAACTATGAAAGAGATGTTAACAGAACTCATAGATATAAAACCATTTTGTTGGGGAGGGGAGGTGGTTTGCTTAATCTGAGAACAAATTATTTTTAAGCATTACCTTCATCCATTTCCATGTAAGACTCATGGTAGGAATATACAATCTAAATTCCTTGCTATAGCACATTTATCAGGACCAAAGATGACAGTAGTGTTTTAATCATAAGATCACATTATTATAAGTACTTGAAAATGACATAATTGATTTTCTTTAAGAATCCCCTTTAATTGAAGATTATTTTAATAGCTTGATATTAAATAATATATTGTACTAATTCTAGGCTTTCACCTTCTTCCTCCTAACCCCCCACCCTCACCCCAATCTAACATTGATGGAGCAGTCTTCCTAAAGCCTAGCTTCCTCATGGCACTCCCTGCTAACACTTCAGTGGCCCTCCAGTGCCATGTGAACACTTTTGCTTTTTTTGTTTTGTTTTGTTTTTAAGACAAGGTTTTGCTCTGTCACCCAGGCTGGAGTTCAGTGGCAGGATCTTGGCTCACTACAACCTCCGCCTCCTAGGTTCAAGTAATTCTCCTGCCTCAGCCTCTTGAGTAGCTGGGATTACAGGTGTGCACCACCATGCCCGGCTAATTTTGTATTTTTAGTAGAGACAGGGTTTCACCATGTTGGCCAGGCTAGTCTCAAACTCCTGACCTCAAGTGACCCGCCTGTCTGTGCCTCCCAAAGTACTGGGATTACAGGTGTCAACCACCCCCCCCCCACCCCCCATGGACATTTTGGTTGGCTTTTCTCAAAGCTGTCTGTAATTTGCTCCCACATTAACTATATAACCTTCTCTTTTAAATCCTCAACACAAAACTCCCATTTCTCCTACTGAAAAACCTTCCCTCTCTTTTCAACTTATCTAAATTTTATCTTGCCTCCCAGTTTGATTTCTGTACCATCCAACATAAGAAACCTTCCAGAGAATCACAGCACAATTTGGTAGCTCTTATTTATGAATTTCCATAAAAACTTATTACATATACTTCTATCATCACACCAGCAAAAATAACATTGAATTATTTTAAAATTTAAATAGATTTATTATTTTAAACCAGATTAATATCCCTTACAATGGCTGCTTTTTATTATATTTAATTCATATGTTTTCTAGCACCTATTTATTATACAACCAAGAACTGTTAAATTGCAGTGGCATGGCCTAGAGTAGACACTCAATGAATACTTGTTGAATGAATAAGGGTAGACAACACTGTACCCATCCAGCAAGCAAGATGCTGGTTCCAACGTTGTTCTATTTTAATCGGAGTGATAGTGGCCAAGGCAGTTCATATTTTTGGTCCCCCATTTTCTTATCTGTGAAAGGAGCCAGTAAAAGAGTTGATGTTTTAATTTAGGCTTGTTCTACTTCCAGTGAATATCTATCTCACTCTATCACCAAGCCTTCCCTTGAGAATCCTTGTCAGTGTTGATCTGAGAAGTTCCTTTCAGCAACCCCTCACCAGCATTCACAGGGGAGCCTGCTAAGATAACTTACTTCCTATTACTCTTTCATTTCAGCCTTTGTCCTGTGTCTGGAGACTTCTTGGAAGCTGAAGCACACAAATAGCTACAGCAAACCTGAGGAATGGACATGAATAGACTGGCTTTGGGGAACCTGCCAGCTTGGCTGTGTGGCCAAGGTAATAGGCAAGCCAAGGCAGAGCTAGAGCTCAGAGCTGGAGGGTAAATTAAAGCAACAAATGTAGAAACATTAACCCTGAAGAGGAGACAACGATGAATTCTAAAATGCAGGCCAAAGCTCAGACTGCAAGCTGTCTGGCTGCTCCAGGTGTGCCCAGAAGTCAAAGTCCAGTAGGGACAAAGGTGGAGGTGTGGTCCTGCATGTGTGGTGTTGGGGGGATGTGCAAGAGGAGGTGCTTTAAAATCCAGAGATCCCAGCTGTCCTGGTGCACCCTTGGAAGAATAAAAGACTAGAAACTGGACAAGTCAGGCTCAAGTGAAAGCTGTCTAAGGAATCAGGGAAAGAATGGAGCTCAGAGTTGGAGGTCAGGGCGGTATCTAAAAATCCAGGATAGCAGCAAAGCTGCTTACAAAGCTCTTACTGTGGTCAGGGCAGCCTGTAGCACCATGCCATGGGGGGCCTGACTGATCACGCCTTGCATTTGCAAACAAGGATTAATAGGGTATGAGTAGAATTCTGCTGGTGGCAGGGAAGGCAATGCCATTTACATCTTTAGAAGGTTTTAACAAAGGCCTGGAGGACACAACCTTCCCCCAACGTCCTGATGTCGCTGTTTGCTGGCAATAATTAGAACCAAAAGAAGAGTGGCACAGAATGTGCCAGGGGTGTGCTGTGTACAACCCCAATGACCACAAGGCCTTCCTGGGTCAAGTTCTGCCATCTCTGGTTAAGATGGGCTCACCCTCTAGGACCTTGATTGAGTCATCGGACCACCAAGAGTGCCCCATCAAGAGCCTCCCTCTTCTGGTGACTCGTGCCTGCTTCCCGTAGAGAGCTCCAGAAGGGAGGAAACTGTGAGGAGGTGGAGAGCGTGGCAGGGATCCTAACTTTCTTGCTGAAGGAAGTTCTTAACAAGTACCCATCTGCCTTCAGGGAAGAAAACATAACTCATTTTGGTCTTTCAAATTCAGTTCTCAAACCAAATCCTGTTGTCAGCAATCTGTGTCCCAACGCCTTCCTCAGCAACAGCATTTTCCCTGTGGAATTAGTTTCCAATGTTCTTTCTTAAATAAACCACTGAAGATTAAAAGGAATCCAGATACCCACCACATTTTGTTTCCTTAATGAGTAATTATCACATTTCTTTGGCTACTTAAAGGCATTCTCTGAGTCAGGTAAAGGAGATCATAATAATCAACAACAAGTACTTCTTGGGTACTTAACAATAGTCTTAGCACTTAATCATACTTAAAATTGACTATTAATGAACCTTATAAACCATTTTGCAATTCTGAAAGTGAATTTCTCTGCAGGCTTAGAGATTACTAAGCCATTTAGATCTTACCAAACAAATATTATTCATGCTTTAATTCCTGGGAAAAGAGATTTAGAAAATGAGGTTAATGTTCAGTTGTCCTTTCCTGAGTTTAACAATTACATATTCCGTCTGTGATGCTCTGAACTCAGGTTAAACGTTCTTCAAGTTATTCCCACATTTTTCAAGTTATTCCCACGTTAGTGACCTACTTTTACTAAAGAAAAGGGCTGGGTGCGGTGGCCCACATCTGTAATCCCAGCACTTTGGAAGGCTGAAGCAGGAGGATCACTTGTGTTTGGGAGTTCAAGACTAGCCTGAAAGGGAGACAATGTCTCTACAAAAAATAAAAAATTAGCCAGGTATGGTGGCACATGCTCATGGTCCCAGCTACACAGGAGGCTAGGTGGGAGGATCACATGAGCCTGAGAGGTGAAGCCTGCAGTGAGCCCTGGTTGTGCCTCTGCACTCAAGCCTGAGAGAGACAGGGTGAAACCCTGTCTCCAAACAATAAAGTAAAATAATAAATAAATAAATAAATAAATAAATAAGAATGCAAATTAAAGACATTAAGAAATAGCTTTGCTTTAACGTAGGCATTTAAGGCAAATAGGTCACATTTTCTTTTTTTAAAAAATTACTGACCCACAGAAAACAAGTCAAAAGCAGACTATTTCATATTAGTGTCTTTTTGTTTTTTTTAAAAAAAGAAGATTAATATAAATTGCCTTCTCACCTGTTTTTAAAATAAAGGATTGAATGATAGAACTTAGACAACAAATCTAGTATCATGATAAAAGCCTTTAATCTGATAGCTAGAAAAGGTAAACAAAGAATAAAACAGGGTGAAGAAGAAAGAGGGCAGATAGAATGTGAATTATTATCTACCTCTTTCTCAAGATAAAACTAATATTGCTTTTTAAAAAGAAGCAATTCTTTAGAGCAGAGGTCAGCAAACTTTTTCTATAAAGAGCCAGATACTATTTTACAATTTGCAAACCACATAAGTCCTCTGTTTCACGTGGGTTTTTTTCTTTTTTCTTTTTAAACAATAATTTTAAAATGTTGAAAATATTCTGAGCTCACATCTATAAAAAAGCAGGTAGTGGGTTGATTTGACTCACAGGTGGTATAGCTTGCTAATTCCTGCTTTAGATTTTAAGAATGAGGCAGATGTTGCCAGAATTTGCTCTACTAATTTACTATGAGGTTTGCAAATAAAAGTGTTCTTGACATGAAAACTTGCTATTTTTAATGGAAAGACATGTACAGCCCTTTCTCAGAAAGTAGAGATTAATGCATAAAAATTTATTTTCCTAACATAAAGGATCTTTTTTCAAAAAATAGCTTCTCCATCTTGTGGCCCATTGATGATGATAGCTCTGAAAGCTTTGAAAAGCTTGCAAATACTCAACTTCAGGAATAAAATCACCTCTGAGACCCTCACCTGAAGGCAGGATCTTTCCTGCAGCTTCGGGTCTTCCCAATCAGAAGCATTGTTTCTTAAACTGGACTCTGAGGACAACACTTAAAGTCACTCAAGTTCTCTACAAAATTCTTGTTTTGTGTTTTCATTTCTAAAGACAATAAAAGTAATCAATATGATCAAATTCGGGATTATCTAGATGATCTAGACAACTATTGCTGTCAAAATAGTCCTGATCACAGGCATTTTCAGTACTCACTGAATTGTAGAGCTTTGGATACTTGTCTAGTCTGTTTGGGCCACTATAACAAAATGCCATAAACTGGGTGCTTATAAAGAACAGAAATTTACTTCCCACAGTTCTGGAGCCTGGGAAGTCCAAAATCGAGGCAGATTTGGTGTCCTCAAGTGATGGAAGAATCAAGGGGTCTCTCTGGGGGCTCTTTTATAAGGGCACTAACCCCATTATGAGAGCAGAGCCTAATTACCTCCCTAAGGCCCCAACTCCTAATATTATTACCTTGAGGGTGAGGAGGGAAACATAAAAATACCATAGTACTACTAATAGGTATATCAGTGAAGAACAATATCACAATATCATGTAGATAGGAAGATTTTGCTGCAATTTGGTTAAAACAAAAAGTCGTGGGTGGATACGGTCATCAGACAGTTCAGTATTGGTATCCACATACTCACCCAAAGGAGCTGCACTGCAGTTGTGGAAGCCCTGTGCTTGCTACTAGCAGTGACTTAATTTCTACAAAGCCACATGATCACGTTCAACTATGCTAGTTAACTTGAATTTTGGCTGGGTGCGTTGGCTGACTTCTGTAATCCCAGCACGTTGGGAGGCCAAGGTGGATGGATCATCTGAGGTCAGGCGTTCGAGACCAGCCTGGCCAACATGGCGAAACCCCCATCTCCACTAAAAACACAAAAAAATTAGCCAGGTGTGATGCACGTGCCTGTAGTCGCAGCTACTCGGGAAGCTGAGGCAGGAGAATCACTTGAATTAAGGAGGTGGAGGTTGCAGTGAGCGGAGCTTGCACCATTGCACTCCAGCCTGGACAACAAGAATGATACTCCATCTCAAAAAAACAACCAAAAAAACAATTGTTGAGAAACTCAAAGAGGTTTCACTTGTATGGATTAGGTCTATTGCTATTTACCATAATATAAAATAAAACTGAAAAATTTTTAAATATTTTAATGCATTTAAAATAATAAAACTCATTACATGTCAACATAAATAACACATTTTCTGAAAAGTAATTATATTTTCCAAAGCAAAATAGAAATATGCTTTTATTTTACATTTTGCAGATCTCTTTTATACCTGGCTTAAAAGAAGATAGCTAGCTTTTAATTTCTGTTTCTGCACTTAATTTGTTGTATTATGTTGCTTTGGTTTAAGTATTTGAAGAAAGTCTTGTTTCATACAAATGTGTAGTTGGAAAAGAAAACAGTATTTTAACAGCATTTTCAAATAATTAATTTTGGATGTTCTTCTTTGATACTATACTAAAACTCAGCAAGTGATAGCTTCTTATATGTGTAAGAAGCTACAACACGATATCTGAAACTATATCAATAAAATTTTCATATTCTGTTACATGGTAATTCACTGGTCTAAAAACATTCATTGATCTAGTTGGTAGTTTAGACAGACATTTGACTCATGACTTTCATAATATTAAGTATTGGTCATCTGGAAGATTTGGTTCCATGAGATATGCAGATCTTGTAAATGTTGACCTGTGTCACTATACAGTATCAAAAATCACATCTGTTAATATCATCACCAATCTCACCACCACAACAACAAAAAAGTGTTGAAGTTTTCAAAGCTGTTAAGTTCGTTATGGCAGCTACAAGTTTTCCAAATTCTAATTTTCACTTGAAAGCTCAGATTTCATTATTCCCAACAAATACTGCCAAATCTTTTTTTGAAATGACAGATCCACTTTATTCATTTAAAACAAAAATGTCTGTCAATACCAATGTTTGAAGAACTACAGTTTGTCTGTCAGTTGTTCTTTCAAATAAAAATAGTATTTTATGAAGAAAGTGGCTGGTTCAGCCCACCACTCAGTTGCATAAGTGCTTTTCCTTGAGACAACCACCATACTTCAGTAGGCAGCAGAGGTACTTTCTGTGCACTTGACACAGTTTGGATGTGTGTCCCTGCCCAGATCTCATATTGAAATGTAATCCCCAGTGTTAGAGGTGGGGCCTGATGGGAGATGACTGGATCACGGAGGAGGTTTCTCATGAATGCTTTAGCACCATCCCCTTGGTACTGTCCTCACGATAGTGAGTTCTTGTGTGATCTGGTCATTTAAAAGTATGTAGCACCTCCTCCCTTGCTCGCTTGCTCCTGCTGTCGCCATGCGACATGCCTGCCCCACCTTTGCCTTGCCTTCTGCCATGGTTGTAAATTTCCTGAGGCCTCCCAAGCAGAGCAGATGACAGCATCATGCTTCTTGTACAGCCTGCAGAACCATGGGCCAATTAAATTTATTAAATCTAATTTCTTTAAAAATTTCCCAGTCTCAGGTATTTCTTTATAGTATTAAGAGAATGGACTAATACAGTACTCCTCATTCTACCACAAGAACATTATTTTAAAGATTGAGAGGTAATAAAAGTAATATTTATTGCTTCATCTAGGACATTCTTCAGTGAAGCGAGTTTTTTTTTTTTTTCCCCCCAAATATGAATAGGTGGTGCAATGACTGGTACAGTTAGGTGCCACTGTTTTGAGTCAGGGCAAGGCACCCACCATTGCCTTTTTACCGACCCCAGTGAAAACGTTGAACAATGAAAAAAGGAACTTATACTATATGAAAATACTTTTCATCTCTCAGACCTTCTGAAAGGATCTTGGCAACTTTTAAGTGTCTGCAGACCACATTTTGAGAATGGCTACTTTTTACTAAGGGGAAATAAAAATTAGGAAGCAGAAGAAATAAAAAGAAAAAAAAAAAAAAAAAAGTAAAAAAAAAAAAAAAAAAAAAAATGCTACAAACTCTTGAAATTCCTTTCTTCTCAGATATTTCTGTAAACACTTGACACTTTTTTCTTTTCAGGTATTAATTCATTCATGCAACAGATATTAATAGAGCACCCTCTGTGTTCCTGGCCCTGAGTCATGTATTGGGGTGCAGAAATAAGTCAGAGTTCTCTGAAGTAACTTATTGTCTAGAAGGTAAAGGATGATAAATAAATTTGTGCAAATGAGTTTTATCATTTCTATAGTAAAAGCGTAACATAAGGAAGGAAGGAAATGAACCTGAGGGAAATGAGAAAAAAAGTTTGGTAGAAGTGGCACAAGTTGAGTCTTGACATTGGCATAGGCATTTACCAGGTAGGCGGGGCGACAGTGTTGCAGGCACAGCAGGTGGGCAGGTGTAGGCAGAGGAGAAAATGAGGTGAGACTGAAGTGGTAGGAAGTACAGATCCCAAGGGCTCATGAGCCATTCACGGGAGTTACTGTGCACTATTCCATGAACATCCAGGAGCCACAGCCATGTAGGAAAGCAACACTGTTACACTTGCAGTTTAGAAAGATTACTTGAAACCTGAAGGATACAGGAGAAGGAAGATGATGGAAGCTATGGTCTCTTGGAGAACTATTGCTGCCGTTCACGTTGTCCTGGTGCAGGCTGAGGGCTGCTTTCCTTCAGCAGCCCTCCTTCAGAACTCTTCAGGCAGGAAGCAGTACCTGTTTCTGTGCTTGCAATTACCTCAAATCCAGGAGATCCACGTCAAGCTCTCCTAAGGATTGTCTCACCCCACTCCACCAGAGTGGTTGGAGCTTCTGCAGCTCAACAAATACCAACCAGGTATGGAGATGCTCGTCTCTCCTTATTGTGGTCCCCTCCAAATCTTTATAGGCTCTGGTGGTGGTTAATTTTACGTGCCAACTCGGTGGATGTTTTGAGATGAGATTCACATTTAAATCAGTGAGCACCGTATAAGCAGATTGCCCTCTGTGATGTGGATGAGTCTTATCTAATCAGTTAAAAGTCTGAATAGAACAAAAAGACCAGCCTTCTCAGGCAAGAGGGAATCATCCAGCAGACAGCCTTTGGATTTCATCTGCATCATCAGCTCTCCTGGGTCTTGACCTGCCAGCACACACTATAGCTTTGGACTTGCCAGCCCCCATAATTGTGTGAGCCAAATCCTGAAACAAACACGCAAACAAATAAATACACATTATATTGGATCTGGTTTTCAAAAGAACCCTGACTAATACAGCTGTTATCTTGGTCCCCTGTTCTTGGCTTGAAATTTCTTGGTGGGAGACACAGTATCTCCTACTAGACCAACAACTTTACTCTCACATCTTAATCCGAAAGTGGCTGCTGGATTAATTCAACCCTCTTTTAGTATTTCTTACATAGATTTGTTTAGCATATCTCCTTTAAAATGTAGGAATACTTATTCACTACTTTTCTTATCACTGGAGCTTAAGCTAGAAAAGTTCCAAGACAACCTATTAAGTCCCACTTCCTAAACTTTTATGTAACCCAACATCTTATATAGAAAAAACATACAGATAAGCTGTTATAGAACATTGTTTATGTGGCCTTTTTGTTTGCAGGAAAGAGACTTACTCATGCTACCTCAAGAGATGGAGCCAGAGTGTTATACCCTGTGGAATAACGAAAATAAAGAAAATAAGAATTTTTGCCTAGGTTTCCTCTTCTAAAACTTACAATCTAAACCAGAGTCCAGAAAAAGGCTCACAACAAGGAATCACAAAACCATAGCTTCCCATGGAGACTAGAACTCAATTTATGTTCTGAAAAGTGATTCTAATGACTGGTTGTTCCCTTGCTAACTTCTTGAGTATTCTGTCTGCCTTTGCACCTCTCTGTGTGCCTATATTCTTCTGCTACTATATAGCTGATTTTTACTAGGTAACTTTGAAGTCTCGAGAGAGAAGATTGGGTTGGTCAATGTAATCACCATGATTCATAAAAGGCAGAGTTTTTGGTGTCAGACCATCTCATAGGCTGTTGGTCTGACTAGTTTAGCTGCCTTTGGGTTAGGTATGAACCTTAGTCCAGCTGTCTGTGGGTGGCAGACTGATGTGGAGCAAAACTTGTCCACCTATACTTAAAGAACTTCCTAGATTGGAACACCGAAGTGGGCAGATTGCTTTGAGCTCACAAGTTTGTGACCAACATGGGCGACATGGTGAAACCACATCTCTACTAAAAAAAAAAAAAGAAAAAAAAAAAGCAGGGCATGGTGGTGCATGCCTGTGGTCCCAGTTACTTGGGAGGCTGAGGTGGGAGGATGGTTTGAGCCTGGGAGGCAGAGGTTGCCGTGAGCCGTGATCACGTCATTGTGCACCAGCCTGGGTGACAGACTAAGACCCTGCCTTAAAAAGAAAAAAGACTTCCTAGAGATCTTCCTCAGCAGGGGCTGTGAATATGGCATTGCTCTCTGGAAAGGACTGCAGGCATGGCAGCCATCTTACGGCCTGGTGTCCTATAGATCGATCATTTTAACACAGTGTAAACTTCAGGTGACCTTAGGCAAAGGGATGAGGAAACCCTCTACCCCCCTTTTGGAGAAGAGTTTCTCTTTTAATGCTTCCCTTCTTATCGTTCTTTATTTAGTCAGCTTAGGCTGCCATGAACAAAACACCGCAGACTGGGTGGCTTAAACAACAGAAATTTATTTCTCCCAGTTTTGGAAGCTGGGAAGTCCAAGGTCAAAGTGCCATCTGATTCAGTTCCCCAGTGAGGGATCTCTTCCTGGCTTTCAGACAGCCACTTTCTTTCTTTGTTTTTTGAGACGGAGTCTCGCTCTGTCGCCCAGGCTGGAGTGCAGTGGCCGGATCTCAGCTCACTGCAAGCTCCGCCTCCCAGGTTTACGCCATTCTCCTGCCTCAGCCTCCCCAGTAGCTGGGACTACAGGCGCCCGCCACCTCGCCCGGCTAGATTTTTGTATTTTTTAGTAGAGACGGGGTTTCACCGGGTTAGCCAGGATGGACAGCCACTTTCTTGCTGTGTCCTCACATGGCAGCAAGAGAGAGGAAGCAGGCTTTCTGGTGTCTCTTCCTATAACCACTAATCCATCATGAGGGCCCTCAAGATCTCATCTAAACCTAACCCCCCCAAAGACCCCATCTCCAGACACAATCACATTGCGGTCAAGAGATTCAGCATATGAATTTTTGGGGGAGGGGATGACACAATGTAGTTCATAGCATTCTTATTCCATTCTAATCCATCTTCCTCATGTTGGGTGCCCTGAACAGAGTTCCAGATGCCAGACTCCCACTCTTGTCATCCTAACTTTATAACATACTTGTTCTCTGTCTGACTGATTTGCCCAGAATCCTGCTTTCTGTGATGGAAACTAATGAATTGTGACCCAATCCATGAAAGTGTTATCAACAGAAGCTCATGGGAGCATGAAGTCCTCTCTTGTGTGCATGGTGGATATTCCTGTGGCTGGTGGCAGGCCAATGCAGGAGAACCTGACAACAGGAAACCTTGAAATGAGGTTGGTGTGCTGGGTAGTGAGAAGGAGAGCTTCAAATAATAAACATCTTAGTGCACCTAAGTATAGAGTAGGCCCAGGCTGGGCCCTGGAAAACCTAAGAAAAAGTTAATAGAAAACTAAAAAATTATTTGCATCATCACACCTAGAAACAACTAGAAAACTAGTAACTTTTCATGGTCCATTACAGTCCTTAAGTCAATAATTATTGACTTGTTCTCATACATGATTACATATCTAAAACCAATCCAATGGGCATCTCATTTGTAGAGTCATTATTTTCTTCTGTCACCTATTTTAAATGACATGCAATTAAGGTAAAGAATTGCTTCATTGATCTAACATTTAATAGAAACAATCAATGAAAACTTAAATGCTAATTGAAAGGAGACCAAATATTTAGTGATAGAGAATGATTTTTCAGATGCATACATCACACATCACACTCATGCTCATGCAGTGGATAACCCAAACTGTATTGAAAATCAGTACGATGGTTATGTTAATTTAGATGTTTAATCACACCTTCTTCTTCTTCTTGTTTTTTTTTTTTTAAACACTCTGTCGCCCAGGCTAGAGTGCAGTGCAGTGGTGCAATCACAGCTCACTGCAGCCTAGACCTCCTGGGCTCAGGTGATCCTCCCATTCAGCTTTCTGAGTAGTGGGGACCACAGGTGCACTCCAACACACCTGGCTTAGATCCTTAATTTAAACAGTTGCCTTCAAGATTTAAAGTTACTGTAAGCAGAAAGTTGCTGTTCGCCTTGTGCATTGTCGGCAGAATGAGAGAGATCAGGGGAATCCTTTTGTATGTGATAAAGGAAGCTGGTACGCTGTCACACACAGCATTCAGCAAATTTCCTTCAAGTTTCCATTGCCTCTGTAATATTCAGAGAAACTCAGAAGAAAAAGAATCTATTTCAAACTGTTAATGGAGCCCTCAGCACTGCCTTATCCTTTTTTTTAAACAAAATTATAGATTCACTCACAAAGAACTGTAAACGTTTCATCTATGTTTAATTTTTAAAAGTGGTAGATAAGATTATGGCTGTGTATTATAGAAACTGGGGCTTGACTGTCACATTCATCAGTCATGGAAATTTATATATGTTATTATGATCTCTCTGAGCCTTGGTGTCTTCAGATGTCCAATGGGGTTAATACACATCTGCTAAGGCTGTTATGGGATTAGAGATAATAGTGTATGTGGGGGCCCTGCACATGGCCAGCACTCCTTATATTGTTATTTAGAGAAGTGCTGTGCAAACTGTTTACATTGAAAGGACAGTCACATTCTCTGAATTTAATGTTGCTTGAAGGCCTTCTTTCCTGCTGGTGGCTGACTTTCCCTTTTCTTATTGTTCCAAGAATACTTCTCCATTTGGGCCATTGTGAATAGTAACAATTGTTTGGTTGTTCCATCAGAAGGGAGAAGCCTTCCTGGAGCCTGGCTGGCAGAGCCCCTGTCTGATCTGTCTAGCAGTTATGGAGCTGGAGACAGGCGCAGTGCTCTTACTTCCTCCTCGAGGAAAAGAACCCCACCAAAATAGATCCTCATCGTCTTGCAAACACCACCCAGAATAAATATACAGGAAATGAGGGCAAAATCCTACTGTGGTGGTTATTAAGGCAAAATTCTTCCCAAAATATAAAGCTTTCCAGTGTGTAGGAGGGAGTACAGTAGTGGATATTACAGTGCATGAATCATTGTGGTAATTCCAGATTACAAATTGAGTAATATACTATATGCCGAATGGTTCTATTTAGATTAATTGAACATACATATTTTATCTAGAGAAATTTTTCTATGTGGCTACATCTGCAAACAAAGATAAATTAGTCAAAAAACATAAAAAACAAATTATCCATGGAGTTTAGTGGAAAATTAGTGTCTTGGCATTAAACAAATAATAAACTTCAGCTCTTTTCACATCCATAAGGAAGCTTGGAATTAAAACAAAATATGATGCTGTCTAAACCTTTATAACCCTTAAAAATTAAAGCTAGATGCAAATTAGAAATGAAGATGGGAGAGAGCAGACCCCCACCAAAGAAAGACACGGCACTAGAAGAGCAGCTACTTGAGCAGTAAGATTATGACATTGCATTAAATTATTGTTAAACCAAATTATTTCTATTCAAGCAAAATAATGATCTTCATTAATCATAAAATTTACTATGCTTTCTCCCTTAATTTGCTAGTTTTCCTGTTGTTCAGACAATGACAAAAGTTGTAGAAAATGCTAATTCAAATTCAAAATTATGATCAACTCATTAATAATACTATTTGACAAAATTTGAAGGATGTCAGCTTGTATAACTTCTCAGACATGAAAAGCTTCTTTTGCTTAAAAAATTGTAATCCTTCTTAATTCATAAGAAAATCAGCTTCTAAGAAGGCAGCACCCTGGCCTACTGGAAAATTAGAAATATCTAGAGAAAAAAGGTGTCTAATGACCTTTATAGTCCTGTTTCAGAAATGGAAAGGGGGTGTAATTCCCTTAACAGATATCAAAACTTACTATAAAGCTACTGCAATCGAAGCAGAATGGTACTGATAGAAAAGCAGATAGGTCAATGGGAAACAATAGAATCCAGAAGTAGGTCTGACTGTATCTGAGAGCAGAAATCATTTGGGAAAAGGTGTATAATATTCATTTTGCATATAATACAAAATACCTATAATAATGAGGTTGGATAATTGACTATGTATATGCAAGAAAATAGCCTTCAATTCTTATCTTGTAACATAGCCCAAAGTAAATTCCTGAAATATTAAGGAGTCAAATATGAAATAAGGAAAGCTATAGAAAATATTTTTTTTTAATTTAGAAAACATTTTATAGCTGTGGAATAAGAAAAGCTTTCTATAGCAAGATAGGAAGCTTTGTTAGGTAAATAACTGAAAATATTTTCAAGAAACTATTCATGGAAATAAAGTAAGAGTCATTTCCATATAAATGTGTAATTTCTATGTAATATAAAGCAGAGAACAAATGAGCTTCTAAGAGAAAATATTTACAATGCGTATAGGACAATGGCTTAATATTTCTAATACACAAAGAGCTCTTACACATTAATAGGAAATGACAAATGGGAACAGGCAATTCGCAGCAGAGGAAATGCAAAGGGCCAATAAACATAAGAAAAGATGTTTGAGAAGACATATATGGTGTTATTTATAGTAACCCAAAGTCTGTGTGTGTGAGTAGGAGTGAGGGGGTGTTAAGAAAAAATGTGTTCAATAATAAGAATATGTGGAATAGGATGAGATAATAACTCCATGAAATACTATGAAGCCAGTCAAAACAATAGCCATAATGTACCAAGCAAGCCAGTACATTTCATTATACAGACAAAGGTTTGAGCTGAAAAGTTTTACCAATCAGAAGTCAACTGAAAATAAAAACATTAGTCAGACTAAAAATGAAACTCTGTACTTAATAGATTTACACGTATGCTATATGGTGTTAACATAACATCAAGTTGTTTGTAATAAGCTCTGCTGAAATGCCTTATGCTACCTACAAGGATTGTTTGTCATCCTCTATTCTTGATAATACAACACAAGCAAGTTCCATGAAATCTTTTTTTGTTTACCTGCATCCTGAGTACCTGCGATAAGGCCTGGCATATGGTTTGGGCTAAACAAATATTGTTGGATAAATAAATGATTTAATACTTTTTGGCTATAAGATAGAAATTATGTGGCAATGGAGGTAAAAGTTTATTAGAAAATGTTATAAGAAAAGCTGAACTCCAAGTCAAATTTATGCTCTGATTATTTATAAATTATCTCATTTTAATTCTCAGTATAATAAATAATTTTAAAAAGATGTGTAACATCAACAATAGTAATCAGGGAAGTGAAAACGGAAACACTTAGAAAGCATTTAGGGGGCTTCAGAGAGGCAGAGTTCCTACCAGAATAATATAACCTCAAACTAAACCTAGCATCCAGTATTGGTGAGGCTTTGGGGTAATAGTTACTCTTGAACACTATGAAACATTCTATAAATTGCTTTAGCCCCAAAGTAATCTGCTAGTATTTGTTAAAATATAAAAATACACACATTACCTACAATCTCAGTCTGGATAATTATACCATAACAATAAAAATATATAAAACTTGTATACAAGTATGTTTATTAGAGAGAGGCAGTACAGTATGACAGTTAAGAGCGTGACCTCTGTAGATAGACCTGCTGGGGTTCAAATCCGTAACTTATTATGACCTTGAGTAAGTTATTTGATCCTTGTGGGCCTCAGTTTTCTCATTTGCAAGAAGAAGGCAAAAACAATGCCTATCTCATGGAGTTTTCTTGAAGATTAAATGAGATCATATATGCTTAGACCGTTGTCTAGTACATATTAAGACCGTAATAAACATTGGTTGTTAAAACATTATCATTATGTGTACATACAAAAAGCTGGAAACAACCTGAATTTTCATTGACAGGGAAAATAATTGAGCAAATTATACTATGAACTGTATTATGAAGACACTAAGAAAAATGAAGCATATTTGTATGCAGGTATTTGTCCAAGATAATTATTAAGCAAAAAAATTCAAGTTACAGTTTGATACATTGCATAATCTCAATTTTGGAATGAAAACAAAGTGAAACAATTACTCTGCAGATATGCCTATCTTCGTGCCAGACAATACCTTGAGATGTTAATTATATTTTTTTTCCAGTTGTTCACTTTTTACCTCCTTCTACTCTTACCCGCATTTAAGCCCCTAGGCTGCTCTGTGCTTATTGCTCCCACGGGGCAAAAGAGCCATTCCTAGTAACTGCTTTCCAAAAAGCCAAACTTGTAAATGTTTGAGGGTTTGAGAAGAAAGGGATCTTCCTGCTGCCTGACTGGAAAAGATATCTGACAGAAATAAAAATACAATACATAAAACATGTGTCCACAGATGCTTATTAAAGGGCAAGGGAAGATATGTCCATGTTGAGGGGAGATGAGAGGGATGAGAGTGTATCAGAAGGAAGGCAACACATGTTGGAGGCAAGCCTGGAAGAAAGAGGCCAAAAACAGCAAATAGAACTTAGGGAAGCAGAAAACTTCACCTAGGCTGGTGGGATCTAAAACCAGAGGACAGGCTGGGCGCAGTGGCTCACACCTGTAATTCTAGTGCTTTGGGAGGCTGAGGCAGGTGGATCACCTGAGGTTAGAAGTTTGAGACCAGCCTGCCAACATGATGAAGCCCCTTATCTACTAAAAATGCGCACACTAGCCAGGCATGGTGGTGCACACCTGTAAATCCCAGCTACCTGGGAGGCTGAGGCATGAGAATTACTTGAACCTGGGGGGCAGAGTTTGCAGTGAGCTGAGATTCCTTCACTGTACTCCAGCCTGGGTGACAGAGTGAGATTCTGTCTCAGAAAAATAAAAATAAACATAAACATAAATAAAACCAGAGAGCTGGACCTCCACTTCCAGGTGGAGGCCAGGGAAGCTGGCACAGAGGAATGGCTGCAGTGAGCCAGGCCATATGGTGAGCCTGGCAGAGATTGCCATGGCCCAAACATGGCACATAAACCACCAGGCCTCACTGCATCTGACAGCATGGGCCAGGGCATTTGTGGGGACCAGTGGCCAAGGCCCAGGTAGGGGGAAAGATGTCTCAATATCACTACGGTTACCAAGGTCTAGATGCTTCCCATACTGAACCCCCAGCCCCTAACACACACCAAATTCTTGGCATTACGTTAATCCCTCTGAAATGAGGCACAGTTACAGGGAAAGGGAGGGTATTCCAAATTAACTGAGATTGAGCCTTCACTTAAATGATGACATGGAGCCTCGAACTAGACATTAACTTCAGTTAAAGAAGAATTAGATTTTATTTTTTCCTTATCAAAGTTTGGACTTATAGCAGTTAAATGCCTTTTCATATGTTTATATATGGATGATTGAAAAAAAGTTATTAAGAGTAGTTGCCTAGGAGAAAGAGGCTATACAGTTGGAAGGTGAAGGAGAGACTATTTTGGTTTTACTTCAGGCACTTTCATAATGTTTAAATAGTTAAATACGTACTAGTTAAATAAGTTAATTGCCTGAAGTAGTACAAATTGCTAAGACAAGAAAGGCAGGTTCAAAATCATTTTGTAGTACAGAATAAAAGTCAAGGCTCAAAATGCCTATTTTGAGTGAATTATTAGTATCTCCAAATGTTGATTTGCTAATTTATAATGTGAGAGGGTTGGGTTAAGTGATTATATAATCTCTTGTCTCTAAAATTATCATAAGGCAGTAAGTTTTCTATTCTTGAAAATGTACAGCCAAATACAGTAGAAAAGAGTCATATTTGTGAAAGACTTTAGATAAGTAAAGAGTTTTCTAACAATGTTTTTCTAAAGATAATAACTATAGGAACAGCAGTGGAAACATAGAATCGTTCCAAGAACAAGGCTTGGTTGTCAATCCCAGGTCTGCCAATTATTTTCTGCATGACTTTGGGCAAGGCAATTTTAACATTTTGGGTTAGATTACATCTGTAAAGCATGAGTTCCCAAACCTGGCATTAGCATCAGTCCAAGATTTTTAAAAAATACACATTCCATAAATCCAACAGAAATGTCACCAAAAGACACTATGAGAATGTTCACAACAGCACTATTTGTACTAACTCAAAACCAGAAACAATCTGAATGTCCATCAATGAATAAAGAATAAAGGAAGAAATGTCGGTGGGCTCATATGATTGGATACCATAGAGTGGGGTTCAGCAAACTTTGTTCTGTAAAGGGCCAGATAGTAAATATTTCTAACTTTGCCAGTCATGTAATCCCTGTGGCAACTAAGCTCTACCATTGCAGTGTGAAAGCAGCTGTAGATAATACTGAGACAAATTAGTCTGGCAGTGTTTCAATAAAACTTTATTTATAAAACCGGAGATTGATCCCTTACTATATAGCAATGAAAACAAACTAGAACTACCAGCAATAACATGGATGAATTTCACAAGCACACTGTTGAGTGAGAGAAGCCACGTACAAAAGAATACATGCTGTGTGATTCCATTTATCTAAAATTTCAGAATTGGCAAACGTAAGCTATGATGTTAAAAGTCAGAATAGAGTGGTTATCTTGGGAGAGTGGTACCTTGTAGGGGACTCAGAGGGTGTCTTCTGGGCTGGATTGCTTTATTATTTAGTGTGAGACTGTGTTCACTTTGTGAAAGTTAATCTGTATATTTACAGGACTTGCACACTTTTTCCTGATGTAAGGTTTACTTCAGTGAAGAGGTTACCATAAAGAAATAAAAATATTTCAGTGTCTCACTCTGTAGAATCTGAGTTGTTGGCCAGGGTGTGGCTTGAGGATCTATCCTAAGCCTGCCTTGAAGAAGTAAAGTGAGCTGCCCAGGGTCACGTTATTGGCAGAGCTGAGACAGAGAGCAAAATCTCTTACAGTGTTGGGCATGGAGTGAGTCAGTCCTGCAGAAAGAGAGGACGCAGCATCTGCCCTTGAAAATGAACTGGGAAATGGCTAAAAGAAGTCAAGGTCACATTCCGGACGGACTCCAACCTACAATCATATTTGCACTGTCACCTGGACATGCTCACTGACTTCTGCCACCTGGGCAGCGCCCAGTTCAGAACTCTGCAGATTGCTGGAATTGCTGGGGAGCTGCCAGAGGGCTTTCAGAACTCAGCATGAGTCCAGCAAGTGTGGCAGCCAGCTCCCGAAGGGAATGGCCTCAGCATGCTTTCCAGCTCTCGGCTCTCTTACAGGAAGGCGTTGCGGTGCAGCAGACACACTCTGAAGTGGGTTTTCAAACAGACACAATTTCACATTCTAGTTTTGCAACTTGCTGACAAATTAGTGAATTTTACTCAACCCCAATTTTTCTCATCTGTAAAACAGCCATAAAATCAACCCCCACTGCCTCTTCCTCACCCCTCCCACATATAAAGGATTTTTTTCTCTTTTTTTCTAGTCAATCTTCATTGAACTAACATTTACACACCAAGCACCATGAAGCATTTCGCAAAGGTTGTCTCATTTAATTCTTGTCAGTAAAGAAGTTTCATTTATGATCCTCATTTTATAGTGAAGAAACTAGGAATCAGTTGACTTAAAAATGACCTGTCCAAAGTCACACAGGTAAGAGGTGGAACAAATTTCCCACTGAAGAAGTTTGCCTGGGAGCCTGAGCTGGTAACCACTGTTTGTGATGATGACAATGCCTGGCAGTTGGCATCCTGTCTGGCCCATAGATGAAATTTAATAGAAGTTAATTCTGCATTTCCTTTTTTCTTAAAGAGCTATGAATTGGAGCAGAGGCCTGGCAGTCAGAAAGCCAGGATTCTAGTGGGCTGGTAAATCACTTCTATTTCCTTGCAGCATAATGAAAGCATGGGATCAGATCACTCTCCTTAAGCGTTTCTTCTGGGCTGAATGAATTTGTACTCTCTACAGGTCTGAAAGCTTGCTCTAAACAGAAAATAAGTTAAGTTTTTTCCTAAAATTTTATGAAAAATTTGCACTTGTTTCCATCATCTGAGTTTGTTTTGATATTTAAAACATAGATATTATGTCCTACCTAAACCTCTCTCCATGCACTCATTCGCACTCATCGCATCTCGCAGTCTTCTTTGTGCCTTTACTCCAGGCACACCTAATTCATGGCTGCACATTCCCAAGGGCACCCTAGAAGGGGCACTCTCTTGGTTTGCAAAGCAGAGGTGTCAGTAGGTTTCATCAGGTCTCTGTACCTACACAGTTCAATTCTATTACTCTGTTAACCTATGTGATGTGGAGGTTTATGACATAGAAGTTCTCCCCAGACCCGACCATAAACTTCCATCCAGAACTGAACCACCTTAAAATAATCCACGCTCTTTTGATATCTTAATCTTGGCAGATAAGACCGGATTTTCTACAAATTAAAAAGTGGTGATGGTGATGTGTTTGTGGGTGATGATGCTGATAAAATATGACCCCTTCTTTATGCTAGATGATTTCTTATAAAAGCAAATGAAAATTTTGTATCAGAGTTGGAAACCACTGGACCATCAAGTACACTTGAAGGGCAAGAAAGATAAATTTATAGACAAAACTAAGGATTGTTTTTATATTATGTATTTCTCTGTCATCTGCCCGCAGCTGAAACCCAATTAACATTCAAGGGACCATGAGTTTTGTTCGAGCCATTTAGAAGAGTAAAAGGAAAAGTAAATTTTAATAAACCAGTATTTTTCTCTTGACAAAAAGATTAGCGGAATTTGGGAATAATGCTTAAAATAAGTTGTTATAGGCGGGGCGTGGTGGCCCACGCCTATAATCCCAGCATTTTGGGAGGTCAAGGTGGGCAGATCACTTGAGGTCAGAAGTTCGAGACAAGCCTAACCAATATGGTGAAACCTTGTCTCTAATAAAAATACAGCAAATTAGCTGGGCATTGTGGTGGGCACCTGTAATCTCAGCTATTCAGGAGGCTGAGGCAGGAGAATTGCTTGAACCTGGGAGACAGAGGTTGCAGTGAGCCGAGATCATGCCATTGCACTCCAGCCTGGGCAACAAGAGTGAAACTCCATCTCAAAATAGTAATAATAATAAGTTGTTATAATATATGGAATGTATATTGCAGCATTCTATTTTAAAAACAAACCCTTACAAAAACACCGTTAATTTTGAAAGGCACATTAGCCAGTAGGGTTGAAAGATTTAATGTTCCAGTAATAGGAGTTTGGAATTCCAAAACACAGAGAAATCGTCACTTTTATTGTTTTGCTTAGTTTGGTTTTATTTCAGGAAGTTAGGAGACACTGGGCCTGACAGCGCAGATGACAAGCTGTGGTGCAAATGCTTCCTATCTATGAGACAGGAAATGCTCTCAGACCCTGCACGTAACTCCCTGCAAAGTTTGCTCTTTGTTTTTGGTACATCCATTTGTTTCTTTGTGCTTAATTCTATGTATTGTGTACAGATGAGACAAAGAGAAAGCTGCAGTTATAGGACAGTATATGACTTCTAAAGAAATTGCTCTTACATTATCAAGGAACAAATGAAGAGGTTTACTGATTTATGAGGAGACATTTGGTATAAACTGAAAGACTTGCTACAGTAGCCTTATAAAGGACCTCACAATAAAATTTGTCAGGTCACACACACACACATAGCAAGCACGTACATATATACACATATACAACTGTTTTTCAAAGGATTTCAGATTTTTCAAATGCAGTCACTAAAGATCAGTTCCAGCAATTAATACATTTTGAATTTGTACCCTCTGAGCTCTTACCATTTTGGACAAGCAGAACTTGGGAATTAGGAACCTAGAATATTTTTCTTCATAATTTTGACACTGATTCATCCTATTTTTCTTTTTCAAGGAGGAGGGGGTCACAGGGTCTCCCTCTGTCACCCAGGCTAGTGTGCAGTGATGCGCGATCATAGCTTGCTGTAACCTCAAACTCCTGGGCTCAAGTGACTCTCCCACCTCAGCCTCTTGAGTAGCTGGGACTACAGGAACAGACCACCACACCTGGCTAATTTTTAAAAAATTTGTTGTAGAGACAGGGGTCTCGCTATATTGCCCAGATTTGTCTTGAATTCCTGGCCTTAAGCAGTCCCCCTGCCTCGGCCTCCCAAAGTGCTAGGATTACAGCCAGGAACCAGTGCACTGGGCCATGATTCATCCTGTCTTTGAATCTGCCCACCTGGAAGTGTTGTGTAAATTTTTCCGTAAAGGCTGGAATTGGCTTCAGTTCAGCTATCAGATTCTTCACAGTGCCTCAGAGGCATGCTCCTACTGCTGCAAAAAAAAGCTGGGGGAGGAAAGTATTTTAAAATTATTGAATGATGCTTGCTTAAACTTGCAAATTTACTGTGGCCAGGAGCACAAAATCATGGTAAAAAATTTTCCTCCTACAAGTACTTTTGATGATTTTATTACAATATTATATAAGTCCAACTAGAGAACTACAATAGAATGATACATTTCATCCCATTTGCTATACAGCTGGTTTTATTACAAAATCTTGTTTTCCTTTAGTTTCATTTTAAGGCAAATATTTGGCTCCTGGTTGAGGGAGTAGAGTGTCAGCCCTTAGCATTTGAAAAGGGAATTGCATGTTGCCGGGGCCATGCTGCCTCCCAAGCCTGTGGGAGAGGAGACTTGCTTGTCTGGTCCACCTCTAGTAGCCCCAGGCATTCCTTGATTTCCAACACAAAACTTCAGTCTCTGACTTTTGGTTACATGGCCATCTTCTCCGTGTGTCTGTGTCTTCGGACGGTTTCCTCTCTGTGTGTTATTTTCTCTTCTAAGGGCAGCTGTCTTTTGGGATTAAGGATGCACCTTATTCCTTGCAATCCCAACAATTACATTTGCAACAACCCTATTCCAAATAATGTCACATGCTGAGGTATTGTGGATCAGAACATCAGCATATCTTTTTGGGAGGCACAATTCAACTCGTAAGACCTGCCAAGCACCATTCTAGGTGCCAGATTACAGAACAAATAAGACAGAGTTCATGCTCTGCAACTACAAGGAGGTTGACATGAAACAAACAAAAACCAAGAATATCAGTTCATGATAAGTGCTATGTAGATGATTACAGGGCACCTTAAACTTACATCGGGTACTACAGAGACAATTATATAATAGGGCACCTACTCTGAAAAAATCACTCTAGGGTGACCTTTAAGCTGAGATCCCAAGGAAAGATGAAGGAAGTCATGCAGAAATAGGAAAAAGAAGATTCAAGGCTAAAGAAACTAAGGCCCCAGGAGGAAAAGAATTGCCCCTATCCCATTGCTCACAGCCAAATCTGTCAGCAAGAAGGGCTTCCTTTTTTCCATGAATTTATGTATGACCTCACATATGATCTGCTTAAGTTTGAGCTCCTGGTAGGTAATTTTCTGTAAAGTTATGGACAGATGGAACAGCAACCCAAGGAATAGAACTTTTCATGCTCTAAAAAAAAAAAAAGTGTTCATCTTTAGCTTGAAGGTGGCACATTGTTTTATGGACTGTGAGGCAATTTTTATAGTTTGGCAGCTACTTTCCAAATACAAACTGAAATATCATTGTAAGGAATAGTAGAAAATAAATGGAGAAACTATTACTGACTAGCTAAGTCCTTCTCATATCTCCTTAAACGATATCATATCTGGTTTACAACTACTCATTCATGAAAGACATTAGTTTCATTTACAAGAAAATCATCCCTAAATTTGTCTTAAATCAGATAAATTTAAAGAAATAAATGGGGTCAAGTGTGGTGGCTCATACCTGTAATCCCAATACTTTGGGAGGCTGAGGTGGGTGGATGACCTGAGGTCAGGAGTTTGAGACCACCCTGGCCAACATAGTGAAACCCCACCTCTACTAAAAATACAAAAATTAGCCGGGTGTGGTGGCAGGCACCTGTAATGTCAGCTACTCAGGAGGCTGAGGCAGGAGAATTGCTTGAACCCGGGAGGTGGAGGTTGCAGTGAGCAGAGATTGTGCCACTGCACTCCAGCCTGGGTGACAGAGTGAGACTCCATCTCGAAAACAAACAAACAAAAAGGGAATACATAAATAATTATAAGAATATAATTAACGTAATAAGAATAAAAAATTAACATAAATAATGTAGAAATAGCCATTATTTATGTTTGTGATTATATTTCATAGAAGCCACATTTTCCCAAGAAAGTTCTTAACCTTTTAAAATTATATAGATCCGATAGTGTAGGACATAGTGATCTAAAGTTGGGATCTAAGTGGTTTCATCTCAANGGTTGCAGTGAGCAGAGATTGTGCCACTGCACTCCAGCCTGGGTGACAGAGTGAGACTCCATCTCGAAAACAAACAAACAAAAAGGGAATACATAAATAATTATAAGAATATAATTAACGTAATAAGAATAAAAAATTAACATAAATAATGTAGAAATAGCCATTATTTATGTTTGTGATTATATTTCATAGAAGCCACATTTTCCCAAGAAAGTTCTTAACCTTTTAAAATTCTATAGATCCGATAGTGTAGGACATAGTGATCTAAAGTTGGGATCTAAGTGGTTTCATCTCAAGGAAAATTAAAACATTGCATGACAATGAAAAACAGCAGAGAAAATTTAAGGGCCAAGATCTTTTGTACCTTTTCTATGTAAAGTTTGGGTTTGCATTTTCAAAACTCTTAGAAAGATTATCAGTAAAAATAGGGCATCTTTTTTATCGCTGTTGTTTGCAGATATAAGCATATTTTACTCACTGAATTATTAACTTTTCCATATGTCTGTCAATTTTTAGAAAAAGACCAAGAACTTCTAAAATAACATGTCAGAATCTGCGATTCAGGGAGAGAACAAATGTATTCAGCTCTCAGAATAACCTAAGCTCTGACCCAATTGAGTCTTAAATGAGAAGCTTTCTAAGAATATGGTTGTTTCACAGGAACTTTCTATGAATTCTCTCAAACAAAATTTAACAAGGGCCACGACTTCTTAAGATGTTCAAAATTTAACACTGCTCATCTTTTCCTCCATTCTGGGGGGAAAATCAAGCTACAAATCCTTAAAATTAAGCAAATAAGCAGAAACCTTACTGTGCAATAAGCATTTCAAGACACTTCCAGGAGGGTCGTGTCTTTCTATTGAGTTATATTTCAAATAATTGCATTAGAGAAAAGGTGCTAGGAGATTAAACATAAAGTGTATTCCATGCAATCCCTTTGGGTCAAGGTACACTGCCCTTAACACACTAGACCAGTGTTCATTCATCTGTGGGATGGTGAAATTGCTCCCACTCTCCCTACCCCCAGAATCCTCACCTATGGTTCTTGGAGGCACTAGACTCAGACATGGGGCATCTGTTTTTCTGGCCCAGAGGGTGGGCACCACGAAGGCTATTGCTCCTGAGCCCCTTCCATGAGGGCAGCCACAGAGGAGGTCAGTTTTTATTCAGTTGGGCTTTTTCTGTTGTTTCTTAAAGGCCCACAGTTGCAATATCAGAGGCCTGAGTGAGATGTTGGTTCCCTGGAAGAGTTAGCAAATAAGCTATGAATACCTTATTAATATTAGCTTACCAAATAATTAACAAAGGCAGGTAGAGTCAAAACTCACATATAAATAAGTCACTTGGAGTACATTGTGATTGCTGAGAATGAAGATCTACTATATGGCTTACTCCAGTACAAGTATATATATATGAATGTAATTTCAGAGACCCTTTTTCTAAATCAACTGTAGAAAAGCTAACTCTCTTTTCTTCTACTTTTTACATCACAATTAAAAGGAGACCCCATTCCTTCGGTTCTAGAAGTATGTTAAAAGAACAAGAGCAAGAGTCTGTTGGCTTTTTGCTTGGCACCGGTATTCCTTTTGTGTCTCTTAAGCTTGGCATGTGAGTAAGTCATTGAAGACTGACTGTGTTATAGAAAGAAAAACCACACTTGAGTTTGAACCTGCAGCTTCAAGGAACAAAACAAATGTTGGCCTAGTAAAAAAAAAAAAAAAAAGCAAGTTACTCAGTGTCCAAATGAATCTGCTGTTTTAGGGGGAAACGCCGTGAAAGAGGTAAAGGGTATTTTCTTTACATGAGAACCACAGTACTCTGGCAAGGTATCTGAGTGAACCAGGCGGTGGTGGAATGTTTTTCTCCTGAAGCCTGTCATCACACCACTCTGACTTGCTACAACAGCTGCCTGTACTTGCTGACTCCAGTGAGTTCCAGGCATCAGTAGGGACTGAAAATATAAGCAAAGGAAAACACTTCACAGATGTGGGTTATTTCAGAAAATTGAAGAGAAGGAGGGAGATTGGGGGGGTCCTAGGCAAAGCATTAATATTATGAGTCAGATATACCTGCAGTTACCAGATGCTTTGCAGATTCATTTTGTGCCATGCAACACACATCTTCTTCCTGTTTTACTCTTGCAGATTCTCCTCTTGATCCTCTTCCCTCCCACTTGGAAATTTTACTTCTGCTGGATTGTAAAGCTTTGATTCTTTTTTTTTTTTTTGAGGTGGAGCCTCGCCCTGTTGTCAAGGCTAGAGTGCAGTGATGTGATCTCCGCTCACTACAAACTCCTCCTCCCGGGTTCAATCAATTTTCCTACCTCAGCCTCCCAAGTAGCTGGGATTACAGGCGCCCTCCACTATGTCTAGCTAATTTTTGTATTTTTAGTGGAGACGGGGTTTCACCATATTGGCCAGGCTGGTCTCAAACTCCTGACCTCAAGTGATCTGTCCACCTCGGCCACCCAAAGTGCTGGAATTACAGGTGTGAGCCACCATGCCCAACCTAAAGCTTTGATTCTAAAGTAGGCTGGTCTGACCTGGGCATATTGGCTTGATCACAATGGTTCCCTAGACATGGACTAAACAAATTAGTAAATAAGGTATATCTGGTGTAAGTCACCTTTCAGTGAAGAGACTAATTGGGGGTGAATGGGTCCTACATTCTTTATATCAGAACTCTGCTTGGTCCAAATTCGCCAAATAGTTGGCTACCTCTTTATTATATTTGACCTCAGAAAGCCAACCATACATCTATCGTTCAGAGAAAGACAAAGAGTAAAAGAAAAGTAATCAGAAGAGTGTCAGTTGCAGAGAATGGGTGCGGGGAGGAGGGTCTCCGCTTTACATCATCATTTTGAAACTCAAGATCTTTCCTTCTAATGTAGGACTCAGCACACTACAGCTCACAGGTCAAATATAGCCAGAGTTTGGAAAAGAAGAAAGATTTTGTACATTTTTAAAGGAAAGAAGCTGAGGGAGAAAGAGGAGGAGGAGGGGGAGAAGAAACAGAGACTTTATACAGTCTACAAAGCTTAAAATATTTATTACTTGACCCTTTACAGGAAAAGTTTGCTGACCCCTCATATGACTCAGCAAGTCTCTAGGGCTCTGAAGCACTTCACTGGGTCCCCCATAAGCAACACTTAGGAGAACAATAAAAAGCGTTTGAAGGATTTTGTGGGAGGTGTTATAACCAGGCTTCCAGGAGGCATATGCTTCTGGTAGATAGAACTCAATCATCTACCTGCATGGGAAGACAGAAAATAAAGTCAAGCTATCTGCCCAGGAGGGAAAGGGGTCTGGCTGGTGAAAATGCAGTTGTTACAATGCACACAAGGTTAACTGCTAGGAGAATTAAATTGGCAGTTGTTGAGAGCTCAAGAAAGAGAGTCAGGGCACTTCAGACAAAGGTTATGGAGGTGGCTTCCCAGAAAGGGTCAAACTAAGATGGTCGGTCAGCAAGAGGGTGGGAAATGCAGGTAAATGGAATGAGATAATCCCAGCACAAACAGGGGAAATGTAAGGCTTGGCCAGGGAATCACATCTAACAAGGAAAAAGGTCCCACTGGGAAGTTCTGGGATATCATCTGCCTAGAAAGAAAGATTGGGTTCAGGTGGTAAACGGCCTTGAGTGTCAGTTCACATATATGATGCCAACTTTAAAAAAAAAAGTTCAACCAATAATTTTTTCTGATTTTTATTTTATCGTGTTTTATTTCTTTTTTACTCTTTGGCAGCATCGTCTATGGATCCGGAAACTCTGCATGTTGGGTTTCTTCAGAGGTGTCTGTGGATAAAGGCTACCCTCAGAAGACAGGGATACTTGGATCTCAAGAAACGAAATAAAATTTTAAAATTTGACTCATCTTTTTTGAGAAAACAAACTTATAAATCATACATTTAAAGAAGTAGATGACAACATTTATAATTGGCGTAAATAATAATAAAAAGAACACTCAGGCTCCCACCAGCGGCATTAAGTAACAAAACACTGCCAGTATTTGACACCTGCGTGCCCTCCTTAATCACATCTCCTTCTCCCTGCCACCAAGAGGCAACAATCCTGAAATTTATGGTATTTGTTCTTTGTTTTTCTTTATAGCTTTACTACCTATTTATGGATTTCTGATAATATATTAATTTTACCTGCTTTGGCCTTTGTATAGGTGGTACTATATTATACATATTCCTCTGTGATGTGTTTTTGTGCAATGTTATGTTTTGTTTGTTTGTTTTTTGAGACGCTGTCTCGCTCTCTCGCCCAGGCTGGAGTGCAGTGGCGCAATCTTGGCTCACTGCAAGCTCCGCCTCCTGGGCTCAAGTGATTCTTCCGCCTCAGCCTCCCGAGTAGCTGGGACTACAGTCGCCTACCACCGCACCCGGCTAATTTTGTTTTTGTATTTTTAGTAGAGACGGAGTTTCACCGTGGTAGCCAGGATGGTCTCCATCTCCTGACTTCGTGATCCACCGGCCTCCGTCTCCCAAAGTGCTGGAATTACAGGCGTGAGCCACCGCACCTAGCCCCAATGTTTTGTTTTTAAGATTCATCCAAGTTGCTGCTTGTAGGTAGCAACTAATTTGTTTATATGGTATTCTGCTATATGTTAACCCACTCTTGATGGTCATGTCTCTTTTTAAATTGGAAAACATGTATCCCTTTCAAAAACATTAAAATAAATACTAAAAGTCAAAACAAAACAAACAAAAAAAAACAGGAAATAAGATGCCTGTGACGAATGCATTGCTTGTGTCTGCAGACTATTTAAATGTCACGGTATCGCTCCTTGGAACTCCCTGTTCTAATAGGAATATAGAGCTTGGCTTATCACATTCCATTTGATTTGCTATGACATTTATCTGTACCCTTTCTTGGTGGTTTGTTTTTTCAGATTACCAGTTCCTTGCATGTGATTGAAGGGTTCTGGTTGCTTTAGAGGCAGCCCCGTCCCCTTGCCTTCACCCTGCCAGTTAAGAACATTCAGGGCACTTTCGTACTAACAAGTCTCAGATTTCCGTTTCAGGACATTTGGGCATAGGCCTTCATACGAGAGTTTCCTCACATACCTCAGGCTGTTGACAACATGACTTGCCCTTTGCAATCCACTTATTCTGGACATAATGTAAGTGACAGTGATAATTCTATGTTATTCATCTTCCTTGGTAGGCTTTTGTTCTTGAGTCTATTTGTGGCTCAATTTTGTAAATGAAGAAAGCCATTTTCTCTTTCATGTCTTAAGCCTGGCTGAGAGAACATTTCTCAGCTTCTGTTGACACATCCATTTAACTGTCCACCTAGGAAAGCTTGGAGATCCTGATACAGCAGCACAAAACATCAGTGCACAGTCCCATGAGAAAACCTCAACTGTTCAAGCCTCACTCTCTAAGACAGTTTTCAAGAGTATTAACAACTATCTCATTCCTTCCTACAGAAAAGAAACAAGAAAATTTTTCCAAGAGTGGTAAAACATTCTACTTCTCCAACATTTCTCTAAGTTTCTTTTCCTTTTTGTTGTGTATTTCAGAGGCAGGTTTCAACTATGAATAATGAGCATATGTTTGTCTCTTGAGAACAACCTGAGTTGCAAAGACTCCTTTTTAAGCTTCTCTACTTAAAGCAATCAACTCTATAAATTATACATCTCTTACTTGATATGCATTTTCTAATAGGTAGTCTAAAGCCATCCCATATGAAAACTCATTTTCACACTAAAGGTGGAAAAAACCTAAAAGCCTTTCCTTTTTTTTCTTTTTTATTGCCAAGAGGCAGATATTCTTCTTTTGAAAAGCCTGTTTATTCCTGGTGGGAAGTTTTATTTCTATCTTCAGAAACATCATTTTAAATTTGCGTAATCAGTTCAGCAAACTGCTTCTTATAGTGATAAATAAATATCAAATTAAACTTGCAATTAAAATTTACTAAAAATATAGGTTGCTATAATTTTGTTGGTGATAAAAGTACAGAAGTAGAAATGATTAATGATGATTACTAATTATGCAGCTGTGTTCAGAGCACACCAGTCTATGGAGCTATAGCTTTTTAGCTAAATAACGATGTTATTCCAGGAAAAACCTTTGTATATAATATCTAAATGCAACTCATTTCTAGTCAGAACAAACACCCCCATCACCTCATAACGCTTAGCTTGACAAAGAGAACCAGAAAAATAGAATGCTAGAATAATCGTTTCATATCCTCTTTTGCTTATTCTTGTTTTTTGTTGTTGTTGTTGACTGTTAGAGTTTCTAAAAAAAAAATGCCATCAATGTGAGAAATTATCTGGTATTAATTATAGTGAAGACAGGACTAGCTTGTTAAAATTCTGACTTCTTTCTTTCCTAAATTTTGTATATCCTGTCTTGGCATTTCATATTGAAAATAACTTACTGGTGCCAGTCGTGGTGGCTCAAGGCTGTAATCCCAGAACTTTGGGAGGCTGAGGTGGGAGGATCACGAGGTCAGCAGTTCGAGACCAGCCTGGCCAACATGGTGAAACTCCATCTCTACTAAAAATACAAAAATTAGCCGGGTGTGGTGGCATGTGCCTGTAATCCCAGCTACTCAGGAGGCTGAGGCAGGAGAATAGCTTGAACTCGGGAGGCGAAGGTTGCAGTGAGCCGAGACGCCACCGCAGCACTCCAGCCTGGGACAAAGTGAAACTGTCTCAAATAAATAAATAAATGTAACTTATTGGCAAGGCTAACAAAGTCACTAAAAAATAAAATCACTAAATAATTGGGTTTTGTTTGTTTGGGGTTTTGTGTTATTTTGTTCTAGAGATGGAGTCTTCTGTCACCCAGGCTGGAGGGCAGTGGAGCAATCGTAGCTCACTGTAGCCTCAAACTCCTGGACTTAAGTCATCGTCCTGCCTCAGCCTCTCCAGATGCAAGTCACTGCACCCAGCAACTTACTAAATATTTGACTTGTAGACAGAAGACTTGGATTTGATCCTATCATCTATTACTTAAAATGAGAAAATCTACAAATTAGGTAGCCCTCAATTTTTTTAACCACATATTATTTTGATCAGCACAAAATCCCATTTTCCCTTCTCTCTTCTTCGCTTGTGTAGAACATCATTATTTTATGAAAAACAATTTTACAGATAAAACAACAGAGACCTATAGAGGTTATGTGAAATTATAATATCTCTAACTTAGTTCTCTTATATTCCAGTCATGTGTTACTTTCAGTATGCAATCAACAAACAAAACCAGGCTGGACATGACGCGTCATGCCTATAATTCCAGCATTTTGGGAGGCTAAAGCAGAAGGATTGCTTGAGCCCAGGAGTTTGAGACCAGCCCAGGCAGCACAGCAAGACCCTGTCTCTAAAACCAAAGCAAAAATAAACACACAAAAAGGAGACAGAGAAAGGCAGAGAGAAAAAGAGGACAGAAAAAGGGAGAAAAAAAAGAGAGAGAGAGGGAAGAAAGAAGAAAGATAAAAGAGGGTGTTGCTGTGAATGTTAAGTATGGAATTCTGGGTAGAGAAGAAAATGATAAAGTAGTAGAAAAAATACGGAAATTTGGAAAAAGTTGTCCTCAAACCAGAAGAACTACTGAGACTACCAAACTGTGGCTATAATTTAGTGAACATTTAACATGAAAAATGTTGGGTTAGGGAGATGCATGCAATTTTCCTTCACAGAGGTAGCTTGGTATGATGCAAAGGATAAAAAACAAAAACTCGTTTAGAAATTCAGTGCTTCTGTTGGAATTTGGTTCCACCTCTGAAGTGCAGGGTGACCTCGTCCATGTTGTGTAACTTATTTACTCATCTTTCCTCATATGGGAAATGATGATAGTGTATCCATCAACCTACCCACATCACAGGGTTATCTGAGGATCTGATGATACCACTTTTGTATAAAAGCTCTTTGAAAGTTGTAAAGCACCAAAGTAGCATATAATATGACCACAAGTAAACCACATACTGTTCCTTCACATGGAAGTTGGAAAGTCAAATGCAAAAGTAAAATGGAGGAGATGGGTTACATCATTTTAAAGAAAAATGCAGCTGATCCCATTAACCACAGCCAGATTTTTAAGACCACCTTCGACATTTTTTGAGTGCTTAATCTTAAGCAACAGAGCTTAAGCAATTTTGTTTTAGTATCATGAACACAAGGATCTTTTGTTTTGTTTTGTTTTGTGGTTGTTGTTTTGACAAAGTGGTTTGAAGAGGCACTGGGGAGGGAAGCAAGATACAACTGAGGGGGCCTCAGCCACTTGCCTCCTTATTACAGAGCATCGTGAGATGACAGCAAGGAAAAAATCTCACAGGGGACTTGCAGCAGCCTCTCCGTCTGCCGCTGAGTGATGCAGAGCAAACTGCAGAGCTGGAGACACAGCAGTAGCCCAGAGAACTGGCCTGATGACTCCTCCTGGGCCAAGCACCTCCTGTCAGAGCTGGCCAGTTAGCATTGGCAGACAACCTAGTTAGGACAAGGACACAGAATCAGAGTGGCTGACACAAGAGAGTCCCTCACTGTGACAGCAACTCAAACTTCTGGGGCTCCAGAAAGGAAATAGATGTTTGGAAACAGATATGACAAAAGGCCTTTCCCTTCAACTGCTCAGCATGTGACACTGAATTTTGGAGGATAAAAAAAAATAATAAAAAAAGAACCATTGTTCATCCCCTCAGGGCTTAGCAAGTGTTTTATCACATTTTTATAAAATATAGTCTTCGCCCCAAAGCTTTGTTTGCATGAGGGTGTGTCCCATCCATGGGTGGAAAATTTCCATAACGTTTTTCCTTTCAATTCTGTTCCTCCCTCTTTTGTAGAGTTTTTCAGGGTCTCTGTCCATTGTGATTCTAACACGCACCAACCCTAAGGACCAATGTTATTGGCTATTTTAAAACTCGAAAGATCAAAATGGCAGGGGAAGAAATCAGAATCCCTTTAGAGCCAATTATTTGCCAAATGTCTGTATGAAGAGCCAACGTGACACCTGTCTTACTGAATTCATCCACCAGTGACATTTGTTAAATGATTATTCAGCCAATACTATGTCAAAGAATACCACATACTTTAAAAACTCCTTTAATTCTGCAGATCAGCTGATATGAGTGATTTTGTTCCTAAAAAGGTTGGTGTGTTTAAGTCTCTTTTGCACTTGCAGTCTTCCCTACTCCTATGTCTGAGGCAGGTGTTGACAGTTGTTATTCTGTGGTAGGAATTTTTAGAAACAACAGCACTGTAGGGTGGACAAATGGCTTCATCAGGAAATCATGCACTGGTTTGAGATATGGAAGGGTGGATTTGAAAATCACCTTCCCTTTAGTGTCACTTGTACTTTCTCTTTCTTTAGCTGCTCTCTGTTGTGAAATCTGTCCTTCAAGTCACTGCACAGCTTGTCACATACTCCTTACATACACCCTCCTTTCTTGCACAGAGCAATGATCTTACCGTTTTCTGAGAGAAGCTCATAGATTCACGCATTATGAGACAAAAGTTGACATCAGTCTTCTCTTAGATGGTTTATAGAAACAAAACAAAGAAACAAAGGAAAATTAGTGCTTTCTCAGAGGAACAGGTAAACACACTGGGATATCCTGCCCTTCCTGGACAATCAATTCTGGAAACACTATGGTCACCTACAGCACCACAATGAACTGCCTTCCAAGAAGCCTGGAGAGCAAATGTTGAGATGTTCTTTTTGCTACAATGCGAAAGCATATCACATTGCTGTTTGCCCATAGCACACTTTTTAACTTAAAAGTAAATGCTAATACTTTGAAGATTAAATATTTTTAAAAAACCCCTCAAACCTAAGCAAATTTTAGTCTCTCTGGAAAAGCAATTGATAAATAATACACTCAAACTGTGAATATATTTTCACACTGTTAAGAATTTATTTATTAAAAAATAATATGTTTCTGGAAACAGCTCCCTTTTGATCATCTCCCCAGAGCTAGAACACACACACAAATTCTATGGAATTAAAGCCTTGTAGGTAAGAAAAAGTTTTGTCAGATGACTTCTTCAGGAAACAAGATCATGCCAAGATAGGCCATCTACCTTTTTTTTTTTTTTAACTGGATTCTCCATCCTATAATAGTAGATCATAAGTTGAATATGTAGTGTGTAATATGTCAACTTGGCTAGGATGAACTACATTTCCCAGAATTCATGTTCTTGTATCTTTCTGGGTAAGGTGAGCTATGGGGAGAGGTTCTTGTGGGAGACAGGAGGGTGGAGGGGAAGCAGCAGCTACATTTCGGCCGCCCCCCAAACACTGTGGATTATCTGCTGGCTTACTTCCTTGGTGTGGGCAGTGGCCAGGCTTGCAGCTGTTTCATCTTCCCGTGGATCCTCCTTCAGTTTTTTTGATTCCTTCTCTGGTAATTAAAAAGTACAAACTGCTCTAAAGTGCCAAGACATTTGCACACCAAGAGTGGAAAATAAACCCCACAAATATCGAGTCTGAGGCATGTTGAGGCACCCCACAAGTAGAGACCAGAACAAAAGAAGGCTCCCTAAGTCCAGACTGCTCTGGAAGCAGCTCTGCCACTTAGACCACATGATCCAGAAGAGCCAATGGTGCTAGAAATGTCAGTAACAGAAAGAAAGGCTGTTTAAAGCCTTTGCCAGGCTCCCGTAGGTAAAGCACAGACCAGACCCTTAGGATTTTGGAAGAAAGTGCTGCTATTCTTTATAGGTAATGATTCTTCTTTTAAATAGCTTTTATGTTATTACTGGGCCTTGATAGAGACTGAATGTTTGACCATGGGCTACCAATTACCATATGGCCTGAGCTGCCCATTACTAGTGTTGTCTGAGTCACCAGGCCATAAAGTTGAGTATGCACAGCAGGACTCTCTGACCAAATGGAAGTGGTAGATACAAAATTGGGCCTCAGCAGGGCCTGAAAGCACAAATATGTTGCATGAGCAAGTGGCCTACATATCCATGGCCCTTACTCCTGTTAGCCTTCTTTCAACTTACACCTATGACCCTTGGAGAGCTTCTTATGACAAGCCAATAAAGGGATAAAAATCTTGGGCCTAGTTTGCAGAACTTCAAGCAATGTTCCTGGTCATTCATTTTGCTTCAAAGAATAAATGTCCAGAAGTACAAGTCAACACTAATTCATGGGCTATTTGGTTGTATGGTCAGAGATTTGGAAGGAACATGATTGAGAAATTGGGTACAAGGAAATCTAGTGAAAAGGTAAGTTGATGGACCTCTTCAAATGGGCATAGTATGTAAAAATATCTGTGTTTCATGTGAATGTTCACCAAAGGGTAAGCTCAACAGAGGAGGATTTTACTAATCAGGTGAATAGAATGAGCCATTCTGTGGACATTCATCACCTTTCTTCCCAACCAACTCCTGTCATTACCCAACTAGAAAATGAAAAAAAAAAAAAAGGGCAAAGGTGGCAGAAAATGGCTGTTATGCATGGGTTCATCAACATGAAGTTCTACTTACCAAGGCCTATCTAGCTATAGCCACCACTGAGTGCCTAATCTGTTAACAGCAGAGATTGACAGTGAGCCCCTGACATGGCACCATTCCCAGCTACTAGGCTGATTACATTAGATCACTTCCCTCACGGAAGTGGCAGTATTTGGTTCTTACTGGAACAGACACTTGTGGATATGCATTTGACTTCCCTGCCCACATGCTCCTGCTAAAACCACTACAAAAACCATGTACAGAATAACTTACTCACTATCATGGTATTTCACACAGCATCACTTCACTTTTGATCAAGGAATTTGTGTCACAGTAAATGAGGTACAGCAATGGACTCATGTAACCCACTGATCTTACCCCGTCACCCTGAAGCAGCTGGCTTGATAGAATGGTGGAATGTCCTTTTGAGACTCATGTGTGGTCCTTTAAGATTCAAAGTATGCTCTAGATCAGCATCCAATATGTATTTCTGTTTCTTCCTTAGCCAGAACTCATGCGTATGGGGATCGAGGGGTAGAAATAGGACAGGATCCTCTCACTATTATCCCTAGCAATTCACTAACAAACGATTGCTTCCCATCCCTGTGACATCAGGCTCGGGTGGCAAAGAGGTCTTAGTTCCAAAAGGAGGAGTTCTTCTGCCAGGGTATATATGATGACTCAGTTGATCTGGAGTGCCACCTGACCACTTTGACTCATGCCATTGAATAAACAGGCAAAGAAGGCAGTGATTGAATCTAGGCTGCTTCTACACAAAGAGAATCAGGAGGAGCATGTCTCAAAAGTTAAAGTTCTACGTTTCCTCTTAGTACTACCATATCCTGTGACTAAAGTGAATAGAAAACTACATCAGTTCAACTTAGCAAGACTGCTAATGGCCTAGAACATTCAGGAACAAAGATTTGGTTTATACCACCAGTCAAGAACCCATGACCAATTAAAGTACTGAGAACAAAGGGAACGTGAAATAGGTAGTGGAAGAATATAGTTCTAAATACCAGCTATGGCCACGTGACCAGTGACAGATACAAGTACTGTACTAGTTATGAGTATTTCTTCTTTATTTTTATATGACTATATGCAAACATACATACCAATATGCATATATATATTTCTTTAACCAATTATTTTGTATTTGTCTTCTGTCTCATTCCCTCATCATCTAACAGAAAATGTGTTAATACTATTTAACTTAATATCTCAATATATAAGTTGTAGGATATCAAAAGAGAAGTGAGAATCTGGTGTGAATCTGTTAAAAGAAAAATGGATATCACCCAAAATAAAATAAAAGAATGCTGGATTCTCTCTTAGGGAGAAGTGTGTTTTGGTTGTTCTTGGGACAGACGTTATCATGTTAGAGGCAGGCATGATTTTGTTATTATCTTTAACTGGAAATTAAGTTTGATTTAAGATGAGTAGGAGGCCAAGTTGTCAAGGCATGGCTTTGTAAAGAGTGAACCCAACTAGACTGAACTCTGTTTCCCAGAATTCCCTTTTCTGTGTGTTTCTGGTTAGGGTGGGTCACAGGAGAGATTCTCGGGCAAAATTTGGAGAGGAGAGTAAAGCAGCAGTCATTTGCTAGCTTATATATGTCTCTTCGCTGCTGGATCACCTCTTGCATGAGACAGCAGCTGGGCCTGCAAGTGTTCCACCTTCCCCTGGAGGGATCCTCCTGAAGCTTCTCCAACTCCTGAGCCAGGTACACACCTGTATTGAGCTCTATAATTAAGGGCTCTGCCTCTGAAGAATGTTATACAACCAAGGTTAGAAGCATTCAGAATTGATGCAAGTTTCAATCTGTCCTTGTGAGCCCCCACTGTGTCTGGGGTTCCAGCTTGCTCTGGTTCTTCCCCACTTTATATCCGTCTTCCTTTCCTGACAACCTGTCATTGGAATTCAAGCTCTAGCATTGGATATGAAGACAACAGCTTTACAGACATGACTTAACCACACCACACTATTAGGTAATGTCAAATCCCCGGAACTATATAAATATACATACATACACACACACAGGCATCCTAGTGTTTTTGTTTCTCTTATTGAAACCTTAATAATACCGTATTTTAGTTGAATGTTAAAAAGTTAAATTCTTTAAGAAAACAGCTTTTTGAGGTATAATTGACATACAATGAACTGCACATATTTAAATTGTACAGTGTGATAAATTTTGACATATGCAGATCCCCTAATCAAGACAGTGAACATATCCATCACTCTCCAAAGTTTGCTTGTTCCCCTTTCTATTCCTCTGTCCTTTCCACTCCTTCCCCATCTCCCCAGACAACCACTGCTGTGCTTTTTCTTCCTCTAGATTAGTTTGCGTTTTCTAGAGTTTTATATAAACAGAATAATACTGTATGTTCTCTTTTTTTTGGTCTGGCTTCTTTCACTCAGCATAATTATTTTGAGATTCCTCTATTCTGTTATGTGCTCATTCTAAAATAGTTTACAAGGTTAAATTCTTTTTTTTTCTTTTATTTATTTATTTTTATTATTATTATTTTTTGAGATGGAGTCTCACTCTGTAGCCTGGGCTAGAGTGCAATGGATCTCAGCTCACTGCAACCTCCGCCTCCTGGGTTCAAGCAATTCTTCTGCCTCAGCCTCCTGAGTAGCTGGGATTACAGGAGTCCACCACCACGCCTGGCTACTTTTTTGTATTTTTAGTAGAGACGGGGTTTCACTATGTTAGCCAGGCTGGTCTCTAACTCCTGATCTCGTGATCCACCTGCCTAAGCCTCCCAAAGTGCTAGGATTACAGGTATGAGCCACCACTCCTGTCCAAGGTTAAATTATTAATGAACAACATTCCCGTTAAGTATAGATCCATCATATGCATTTAGATGCATTGGAACTGAGCATGAAGGGAAACCAAAATCCAGGCCATCAGAAATAATGCATTAGGAGCATTTCCTTATATCAGGAAGGTCTAGAGATAGTACCATTACATCAGCCTCACCATTAAGTGGTGGGGAAAAAAGCTCTTTGGAAAGGGTTCCAAAGGTTGGACTTTGCATAAAACAGATACTTTGGTAAGTGGAGTAGGGCTGGACAGCACCATCTCCGGAGGTTAGCCAGGAAACCTAGGAAGGGATGGGATGCCATCCGCTGAATTTTGAGTGTGGCATCTTCTGAGGGAGTGATGGAATGACATCAGCATGAATAACCGTGAGTCATTCTTGTTCTTACCTTTCCTCAGCACCATCGGCATGTGACTTCAGCAGCCCCAGAGTTTCTCCTTTCACCCAGTTTTGTTCTAGCCCCATTTGCTGTCATATTGCCCCAGATGAGCCAGGAGGGACAGACTGCTCCACAGGGTGCCTGGAAACCTCCAAACATGAGTCATGGAAAGCAACATCATGTAGTTGGCATTTGACTGAAAATCAAGAGATCTGGATGTTAACCATGAGCTGTCACTTAATTATAAGCTATGTGACTATGGATAAATCAAATTCTCTCTCTGAATCTCATTTCCTCAACTGTAAACTGAAGGAGTTGGACAAGGTGATCTTGAAAATATCTGCATTGTCTGTAATTAAGAGCGGAATTATAGGCCAGGCGCGGTGGCTCACGCCTGCAATCCCAGCATTTTGGCAGACCGAGGTGGGTGGATCATCTGAGGTCAGGAGTTGAAGACCAGCCTGGCCAACATGGTGAAATCTGTCTCTACAAAAATACAAAAAAAATTAGCCAGGCATGGTGTTGTGCACCTGTAATTCCAGCTACTCGAGAGGCTGAGGTGGAAGAATCGCTTGAACCCGGGAGGCAGAGGTTGCAGTGAGCTCAGATCGCGCCATTGCACTCCAGCCTGGGTGACAGAACAAGACTACATCTCAACAACAACAACAACAACAACAACAACAACAACAGCAACAACAAGAAATTAGCTGGGCATGGTGGCGCATGCCTGTAATCCCAGCTACTCAGGAGGCTGAGGTGGGACAATTGCTTGAAACCAGGAGGCGGAGGTTGCAGTGAGCTGAGATAGTGCCATTGTACTCCAGCCTGGGCAACACGAGTGAAACCCCACCTCAAAACAAACAAACAAACGAACAAACAAACAAAAAAGAGTGGGATAATAAATGGCCAGAGGATTAACAGGTGTAGTCATGTCAAGCACCATGTGGACAGCCTGAATTAAATCCCTACTTGTAAATGTGCTAGGCTACAGCATGGCCATCCATTCATCCATCTGCTCACCCATCCATCCACCTGTCCATCAATAAATATTCACTAAGCCTTCTATGTGCAGGACATTGTGGTCAACACTGGAGACAGGAAGATGAATATGGTCTAGCTCTTTTTCAAGGTGCTCACGGTTCACTGAGGGAAGAAACATTTACACATAACTAATTATGTGTGATAATTTTAAAATGTATATTTAGAACAGAGATGGTGTTTTGGTAATATCTTGATCCTCAGAACCTTGTACAAAGTTAAAGGAAAATAATTGTTTTTTTCTGAATATCAGAATATATGGAACAAACAGCATTTTAGAAAATTCTACAGGGAAATATGGGAAAGAGGGATTTAAAATATTTCTTTAAACTAAAAACAGAACTACAGTTTGACCCAGCAATCCCACTCTGGTTATATACCCAAAGGAAAATAATTCTACCAAAATACACCTGCACTCATATGTTTATTACAATGCTAGTCACAAGAGCAAAGACATGGGATCAACCTAGGTGTCCATTAATGGTGGACTGGACAAGAAAATGTGATACATATACACCATGGAATACTACACAGCCATAAAAATAAATGGAATCATGTCCTTTGCAGAGATGTGGATGCAGTTGGAGGCCATTATCCTAAGTGAATTAGTGCAGAAGCAGAAAATCAAATATTGCATATTCTCACTTATAAGTGGGAGTTAAATATTGAGTACACATGAGCATAAAGATGAAAACAACAGACACTGGGAAGTCCAAAAGTGGGGGAAGGGGTGAGGAAGTGAAGCAAGAGTTTAAAAGCTACCTATTGAATAGTGTATTTACTGTTTGGCTGATGGTTCGAATAGAAGCCCAAACCTCAGCATCACACAATACACCCATGTAACGAAGTTGCACATGTACCCCCTCAATCTAAAATTTTTTTAAGTTCCTTTAGGAAACTCATGCCCCCCCTTTTCCTTGACATGTCTTACTGACAGTTACATATATTTCCATATGTATTCATTACTACAGCAGACCTTTAGGAAGACAAACAGGAAAGAGAACAAAATTCAAATTCTACTCTGCATATAACTGAACAAGTAACCATCAATTTTCCCTCTCTAGAAGACGCCACAAACTTTCTAGGAAAAGGAGACATTATCTAGAATTAGCCAAATTTAATTAAGTTGAGGTTATTAACTTACACTATTATATATAAATGTGATGATTGTAAACTGGAGGTTCACCTTCATGAAGCAAATATATATTTTTGAGACTTATGTCATCAACACCAAAATGTTTACATATTAGCATCTACATTCTCCACAGATAGTTTTAAATAATTAAATTTATATTTTTCAAAACACTACTTGATTTTTCTCAGTTTCGTCAGAATCAAGCAACTATTGGTTAAAAGAGAACAAAAAACAGCTTATTCCAGCAGAGAAACTCTGGGCATCATTTCTAGCTTTTGTTCTTAACTTGTACAGTTGAAGATATTATGAAGGAAACAGAATATACATATTTTAATGGTTAAACTTAAAATATTTAACTATTCGGCATCCAGCAAACTGGGTGAAGTTTGTTCTTCTATCTGACTTCCGAGAAGCCAGCAAGCCAGGTCATGTGGCTGGCTGACCTCCCAGCACCACCTACCTCAACTCCATGAGATGCCATCAGATCCCACCCAAAGGAGCCAGTCGTCCCCATGAAACAATGACCAATTCTTACAAGACACAACTGGAGCTCTGTTGCTGTGGCACAGGAAGGCTCGATAAGATCTCCCAGTCACAGCATTCTTTTGTGTCAGCAGACGCAAGTGGGATGTTCCTTCTGCAGCTCTTACCGAGCAAGAGGAAGCAGGCTTTGAAACACAATGTTCATTGAAATTGGCTTTCATCTGAGGAATCCCAGGGTGGCTCCTGCTTCATGATGTGCATTCTGTCTGCAGCTGAGCTCTCCTGATGCATTTCCGTTGTTTGTTCTGGGGGGAAGGCAGCACCTTTACGGGACTCACCCTTTTACTAGGTAAAGGGCATCGCATTGTGCTGGGCAAAGCATTATATGTCAGGATGTCTCCAGTGAGTCTGGAGCCTAGAAGGAGCATCAAAAATAAAATAAAAAACAATCAAGTCCTCCGCCATCCTGGCTCACTGATGGAACAATTTAGGAGAAGAACACAAAGCCATCTAATGACCCCTGGGGAGCATTTGCTTATTTGGTGACCTTGTAGGAAGTCATTTATCACTCTAGTTGCTACATTGGGCACAATGCCACAGGACACAAATGGGGGTACTGAACGTAAGTCTGAGTGTTGGCCCAATAGAACCTGTGCAGAAGCAGCCTGGGATCCATGATCCATTGCGGGGCAATTATGGTTTTTAAGAAAATGAAGAGAAGTAAGTAATCCACAGGGTCGAATCATGGGTGAGAAGTCTCTCCATCCCATTGTCCTCGTTTTACAATTTAGCAATTCATCTTCTTTTCAGAGAAAAGCATTCTGGATCCCAAACAGATTTTCTCTGATTAAGAAATGGTCTCAATCAGTACACAGAGAAAAAAGTCAACACTGTTAAGCCCATCTTTTCTTCTTGCTAGATACCTCTTTCTTTCTATCTGCTCCACCCAATCTGGGCCACCCAGTTTATGATGCAAAATGAGATCAGCAATCAACTCCCAATAGGGACAGAAGAGTGAACACAACACTTTTTCACTTCCACGGCACTTTTAACTCTGCACATATTTTTTCCTTTGACTCTCAAAATTAGCTGGCAAAGTTAGATAGGCATTGCCTATTTCAGCAGTACGAAGAGTTAGTACAGAGACAAAGTTAAAGATCCTTGAAACTCTTAAAGAACTGGCAGCAGAAAGTGCAGAACCCACATGTCAGGTTCCTCAGGTAGGCCCTGTTCATCAGATCAGATCCCTTGGGCGTGTGGACAAGTGACCAGTCTCCAGTTGACTGTAAAGACTGGCCTTCATCACCACCAGAGGGCTAACCTCCTACATATGTCTGTGAGTCTATGGCAAGGTAGATAGGACCCATATATAAGGAAATACTGATACTGAAAAACTTGAAAAACCTGGAAGTTGCTTCTTGGAATCCAATGTTCTTGTCCTAATGTAAAAAGAATAGATGTCAATCTTGTAACTGACGCAAGACACTGACGAAAATGACAATCCATGCACTCAGCTTTCCCAAGAATGAAATGAATCAAAAAGTACCAAGAAATCGAAATTCTAGCTAAAGCTCATGAAGAGTAGTCAAAACTACTCTCTAAATGGCTTATCTTTAGCTGAGCTTATAACAGAACTTTTGAATTGCTGAAAATTTGGTAGAATCTTCTTGTGAAATTCTTCAGAAAGGATTGCCCAACTCTAGGGATAGCAGAATTTTTTGATGATCTTTCCAACTACCTATGACTCAATTTATCCCTGATGACAATAGGCTTCTGGAGAAGATAATTTATATTAGCAACTGGCTTTGAGTAAAAGGGTCTGTGAAACTATCTCTTCCTCATCATCTCCTTCCCCCAATCCAGGTTAAAAGAATAAAATGAAATTAAATTATTAAATAAAATGGATAACAAGTGGCCAAAACTTTGCAAAGGAGATTCCTAAATTGAGTGGGATACTCTGGGGTTCTTTTTAACTCTAAGATTCTATGACTTTTTAAAAATTCTAGCCGGGCGCAGTGGCTCAGGCTTGTAATCCCAGCACTTTGGGAGGCCTAGGTGGGCAGATCACTTGAGGCCAGGAGTTTGAGACCAGCCTGGCCAACATGGTGAAACCCTGTCTCTATTAAAAATGCAAAAAATTAGTCAGGCATAGTGGTGCCCTGTAATCCCAGTCACTCGGGAGGCTGAGGCAGAAGAACCACTTGAATCCAGGAGGTGGAGGTTGCAGTGAGCCAAGATCTCACAGCTGCACATCAGTCTGGTCTACAAAGCGAGACTCTGTCAAAAAAAACAAAAAACAAACAAAAAACAAAACAAAAAAACTCCAGAGAATGATGCTGGAGCACATAATTTATATACACATATATGTTTATACAACACACACATCGTTGAACAACACGGGTTTGAACTGTGCTGGTACACTTATACATGGGTTTCCCTCTGCCTCGGCCACCCCTGAGATAGCAAGACCAACCCCTCCTCTTCCTCAGCCTATCAAATGTGAAGGCAATGAGAATGAAGACCATTGCTGATCCACTTTCATTTGATTAATAGTGAACACATTTTCTCTTCCTTATGATTTTCTTAACATTGTTTTCTCTAGCTTACATACAGTATATAATGCATATAACATACAAAATGTGTATTAATTCTCTGTTTATATTATCAGTAAGGTTTTTGGTCAACAGTGGGCTGATAGTAGTTTCAGGGGGGTTTCAACTGCACAAACCCCACATTGTTCCAGGATCAACACTCTCTGTGTATTCTCTGGGCTGGGACCAAATAAATAATGTGCAGAAGAGAGATCACATATTATATTAAAGCACATCTAATTCAATTTGTCTTAATTTAGGGAAAAATACATCTGTTGAATACTGCTATGTGTCCAGGACTATATAATGCAACAAATTAAAAAAATACATCTCTGCCCTCAAGGACATCATAGTATGGTCTGAAGGCAATCACATGAACAGATGTTTTTAGTACAATATAGTATGTGTTGAGATAGAGTGATGCCCATGGTAATATGGGCCCTAACTGGATGGACCCTAACCTGTCTTATGAAGGAACAGGAAAGACTTGCAGTGGAAGTAATGCCTGAGCTGACACTTTAAGCTTGAAAAGTAATTATTTAAGTAAAGAAGATAATAAAGGATATTCTAGATGGAAGGACTAACAAGAGAAAAAGTGAGGAGGCCTGAAACACAAGGCACATTTGAATAAATTCAGGAAGCTTGGTATTCCTAAAAAGCTAAGGACAAGGAAGCAATGGGGTAAGGCATGTATGCAGAGGTCAGAATGAAGACGGTCTTGAAATTTTAAAGCTCCTTTAAGATACAGATAAAAGAAATCAGAACAGGGTTTAGGTCTCACCACTTTTGATACTGAGACTTCAGAAATTAGATAGTGTGAGGTAAGAAATCAAGGAAACTAAAAAGGCAAGGTGGAGGTTTTCCTAAGATCAAAAGATTTGCTTAGAGGTGATGAATGACAAGTAGAGGTGAAGGCGGAAGTAAAACATTACTGACATTTTGGCAAGTTGCTTAGAGCCTCTTGGGAGATCTTTAAAGGGCACTAGCAACATGTTTCTTTTCTTCCTTAGAAGTAATCAACGGGACATCTACAAAGGCCTAGGTCTTACCTACATGTCTGTGGACCTAAGAATAAATAAGAAATCAGGACATAAGAAAAAAGGGAGAAGAAAAGGATCAAACTTTGCAGGATATATGTAAAATACTTTTAGTGACCTTAAATTATGAGGTTAAAATGTAATAAAAGGAAATGGTTTTGAAATGAGGTGGTTGAATACAAACTGAGAAAAGAAAATGAAGAGAAATGGCCAGGCGTGGTGGCTCACATCTGTAATCCCAGCACTTTGGGAGGTTGAGGCCGGTGAATCACTTGAAGTCAGGAGTTCGAGACCAGCCTGGCCAACATGGTGAAACTCTGTCTCTACTAAAAATGCAAAAATTAACCAGGCGTGATGGTGCAGGCCTGTAATCCCAGCTAGTCGGGAGGCTGAGGCAAGAGAATTGCTTCAACCCAGGAGGCAGAGGTTGCAGTGAGCCAAGATTGTGCCACTGCACTCCAGCCAAGGTGACAGAGAGAGAATCCATCTCAAAAACAAACAAACAAAAAGAAAAAGAAGAGAAGCAAGTAATCCACAGTGTCAAATCATGGGTGATTTGAACTTGCTTGTAGAAAGTAACAATAGCAAAGATGACTTGAGTTTAACAAAGGGTAGGATGTATTTAGTAAATTAGAAATAAGGAATAATATGGGGACCTTTCTTTGGTTGGAAAACTAATAGAAACTACTATTATTAATATAATTTCACAAAAAAGCAAGAAAAGCCTTTATTAAAGCAATACAGAAAAGAATACCTAGGGCTTTGCAGGGAAGGATGAAGGATGCCTCACTGCCTCACCTGCCCCTCCATTCTTCTCAAATCCCACCTCTTAGTGATTTAGCAAGGTCAAGGAGCAAACAGCTGTGTTGCAACCAGGGCCAGCTATATAATTTGCAGTGCCCAGAACAAAATGAAATGCAGAACCTCTTATTCAAAAAGCAGAAAATAACATGCTGTTAAAGGTACTAAAATAGTTTTTTCCTTTCTTTCACAGTCTTTCTCTTGACTTGTCATAGTTTTTATATTTGTTACTATAATTCTGTTCTAAATAAGAAAAAATAAAATTTCAAATTATTAGCAGTATTCTTACCCTTCATCTTTATATTGTGCAATGCCAGTCTTGAACACAAATTTAAAAGTCATTAACCCAATGTAGAATCATCAAAGTCACACAATTTGTATTTTGTATTCTTACATGCACATGTATTTTGCTCTGACTAGAACAGTGGAAATGCTGCAGAATACTAACTCAACTGTTCTTACTTCTCTTCCTCATATGCATACATTCTACCAGCATTCTCTACCTCTGACTTACTGATGGGTAAGAAAAATCTAAAAGGAAAGTTAACTGTAGATCAACTTATCTTTCTCTCTGCTTTGTCACAATTTCTAGCATATGTGGTTGGCTAATACAGGGAAGTAACATGAGTTATGGATATAATAGATTTCCTTGCTGTTCTTGCCTTTTAGAACTCTATTTCCTTCTGTTTGCATTCAAAGAAAGTTCTCATTCAAAGCCAGTTCTCATTCAAAAGAAAAGTGGTCTCTTGCAGTTATCAGACCACTTCTCCTCCCACTACTTACTCAGTGGTAGACCTAACATGCTTAACATTGCTTGCTTTGAATTTCAGTGAACTCCCATGTATCATGGGTTCACTGGAATGTTCTGCTCATAGGCCATAGTGAATACTACATGGATTATGGGGTAATGAGATATCACATCAATCATGCATTGTATGTGTCTTCTCTGCTCATGCACATTTTCCATTGTCCCATTTCACTAACTTACAAACCACAAGTTCAAAGATAAAATTATCAAGAATTTTAAAATGGCATAGAAAGGCATGAAGCCAGGCACAAGGTCTCCTAAGGACTGTATGACCATACAATTTGCATGTCCATGAGGCCAGCCCAAGGAGCTAAGGACAAATATTCTTAACTATTCTTTGGAGAAATTGTTTCTTCTCAATTATTTCTTATTTTGATCACAGAGCTAATTTAGAAAATGCTTTGAGATCAACAAAATCTCTAGTAGTGCAATTTATAACCCAACCTTATAGAAACTAGGCAGTAAGACTAAATAACTGTAGGCAAACACACCTGCTGAAATTATTTAACTGCCTGAACCAAAGACTTTTATTAAATAGAGATTAAGATTGAAATAATTTGAACTAATATCTTAATGACTATTACAAATTTAATCTTACTCACTCAAGATCCTACAACAATGAACCATGTAGCTGGTCCATTGTCTATTTTTAGTCTTGGGAAAGGGGAAATTCAAGCTTAGAGAGCTCCCTTGTCCACCAAGAAGCAAGATGGAGCAATGCAGCAGGGAATAACTTAATGCTGCCCTTGGATTCTTCAATATGAGGTATATGGTATAAGGACACTGTAGGGATTTTCACAGGAGAGCCTAGAGGTAACAAATGATTGCTTCTTTTGCCTTCTTTGAGTTACAACACCATCATTGTTGGGAACACCAACTTGGAATGTGGTTCACTTTAAAGAAATTTCTTGGTGATAATATCAGTATCTGGTATAGCTTTCTTATACAGGGAGTTCACTGGTATAGCTTTCTTGTACAGCATCTACAACTTTGTACATGTTAAATTAGAATATCCTAATGAAAAAGGGTTAATATTGAAGTACCCAGCAGAAGACATGCCAGACACATTTCATTACCAGAAAAAACGGGAAGGCACTGATCCAGGAACTCATAAAAGATACTGCAGAGACTGTTGATTGGCAGTTTTTAGCCTCTGCATCTGGAGAGTTATTTATAGTCAAATCTTGATAATCAGTGCTAAAGGAGAAAAAGGAAAGAATAGATTATTGAAACCATGCATCATTCACAAACCATTTTAAACAGTTGTTTTTAACTGCCACTTTCTATCAAAATTTCAACAGGATTTATTAACAAAGAGTCAATTTACAACTTGGTGCTTCTTTTTATGTCATCTGCTGACCCTCAGGAATAAATGTCAAAGACCGGGTCAGAGCATTGTTAGGTAACCATAAACGTAGGATAACAAACAAATGAACTATTACTATGAAAAAGTGACTGATTTACTTTGACTCTGCACAACCACATCATACAACTTTAACAGCTCACAAAGAACAAAACTTGAACACTGAGCCTAATAGCTAGAGGAATACTTATATCACTTAACATACATCTTTTAAATCTCAAGTCATATGGTTTTTAAAAATTCAAGTTCACTCAAAACTAGCAAAGAGTAATTGACTAGAAAATAATTGTTTATCCTTTCACTTTAAAAAAAAATTCTCTGAGTTAGGATATTTAGCCAAAAGACCAAATCTCAATAATTCTAGAAGTTTCTAAAAGATCTGTTTTATTAAGTCGGTCTGTTAGAAACAGCATCATTCAATGGACCATTTGTTTTTGGACCTTATTTGATAAGTCTTAGCACAGGAACTCTCCTTGGGATGTAAACTTGCTTTAATATTTGAATTAATTAGTAATGACTGATGATACTAATACCACAAGTTTATCTGATGCCATAAACCAAATGGATTATGTTTAGGTTCTGTCATCTGTTAGAATTAGAGTAGGCTACTCTTCTGTGCCCTCTAATTTGGGGTTGGCATCCAGAAAGCTGCACACTCAGCACATGAGTTCTAAGATGCCTATCAATTAAACTCCTCATCATAATAGAAAAGAATCACTTTTAACAAGATGAGGATACGGTATTATACCTCTTTCCATTTAGAATAGATTTGCAATGTCATGTTTGATATTTTTTTTGAATGATAGCATTCATTGGCTGCCCATTATACCCCATGCTTTATGCTATGCGCTGTTCATGGAGGAGTTCATTTAATACCGACCCAAAACCCATGAAGCAAGTTCCATTAGTTCTATTATTAAGTTCATTTATCAATGAGAAAATAGAGACTTAGAGAATAAGTGTATATTGCTTAGGAACACTCACCTATTAAGTGGTAGGCATGAGATATGACCCCAACTTTCTCACATTGCAACCTGAGCTCTTATCCATTATTCTACATTGAAACCTATTTCATTGCAACAGAAGATGTTGTATTTGATAACATTAAACAGGCTAGGAATAATACATCTTCAACATATAGGTAACTGAAATGCATAAATTTCTTTAGGTGAATCTGACTCCAAATTGTTGCAGCATACCACTATGGTAGCTCAAAAAGAGCAAAATCACTAATGAGAGGATAAAGGAAACAAAACATAGGTTATAGAAAAACAACACAGCCTTGGAGAAGTTGCAATGTAGGCAGATTGATGGAGAAGAAAGAGAGGAAGTAATGAGCCTCCAAAAAGAGTTGGTACCCTATTACACAAGTGCTTCAAGCACTAGTGCATGGTATATGTAATGATTGTCACTGTAATTACTTCTATACTATTGCATCTGAGAGTAGACCCTTCTAAAAGTAAAAAATCAACTCTATTTTCTACTTCTCTTTCCCCACTCTATCTCATCCTTTACTCTTGTTTCTAATCAACTCAGAATAAAATGAATCTCTAATGTAGCCCGCAGTTAAAGTGTTGATATACCACTTGTTGAGAATAATTCATCGGTAGTTTATAAATTCAGAAACCAACTAGTAGCCCTCAGATCATTATGAAGTTGACTAGGTTTTCATCATCAAGTCTCTTGCTCATCTGGCAGGACTATACATCCAAATGGTACCGTTACTCCTGAGATTCTTTTTCTGCTGATAACAAAGTTTTAAAGCTTTTAGAATTGAGAGCTTTCTCTGGAACAATATTTTCTATGTAAACCAAGAAAAAAAGAGAGACACATAAATTACAGGTGCTGTAGTTTTGATGAGATAAACACACCTTGAAGTCTAATATTTAGTAGCATGAGAACCTTTTGAGAAACTACTTTTTGACTTGAGGAAAGATAATAGAACAAGGATAATTCCTGATGACTGAATGTAAAAGTTTTTGAATTTTTGTTGTCTGTCTGCACATAGAAAAAAAAATCCCTCTAATCCCAAACTACTCGTTTGGAAAGTGAGTTGTGAAGTGGGTGATTTTAGTACATTCTCCTACTCAGAAACACTGTTAAAACAGAAGCAAAGGCATTTGAGAGCAAAAGGCCTTCTGTTCATCTATAAGCTTTCATTTGGATCACTGAGTTTACTTTCTGTGGCTACATGGGCTCTTTAAAAAATAATAATAAAAAATATTTACTTCAAATTTTATGTTCTTAAATTTTGCTAAAATTAAATTTTAGCAAAAAATCATGTATAAAGAATTGGATCAGTCAATGCAGACGAAAGTTTGAATTTATGTTGGATGATGCTTTAAACTACAAAACAGATATATCTTCTATGATCAGAGGGATTGAACCTGAATTATTTTTAAAAAGAAACTTGAATATTGGACAGTTTTCAATACTGCTTATAGCAATATTATCATGTAAATGTGGAAATAACTTCTTCAGTTTGTCCCAATCTCAGCACCTGGGGGTGAAGTGTTATTTTTATGTCCTCTATGTTATTAAATGATAACATTTAGTAAAGTCACATTTCATTGTGACTGACAATATCTTATGAGAACAGAGCTTAACAAAACAAAGCTGAAAGAAGAGTTTTGGCTTTGCTTCATATTTCATTTCCTGTCCACAGCTTATTGTTATCAAGGATGGAGAACCTTTTTACATTCTTTAGAATAGAAAGTTCATTTACCATTAGTAAAGTGAGTGAACAAATGACACTAATAGCTTTTATACCAGAGTGAGTGAACAAATGACACTGTAGCTTTTAACAATAATGAAATAGGCCATTTAAGACAGCCTTCTCTTCAGTCACTTTTGGGGTAACTTAAGCTTAAGATGGCTCTGTTACACCAAATTATTTGACTCATTTTGTTTTTTTTACATTTTGACCCTGAAATATGTTATCAGACCTTTCTTTTCAATTATTTTACTTCATACTAAAGATTATCCAATTCCAAGATAAAATAAAATTTCCAATGAGGTAAAAATAAAAGTTGAAGATGTGTTGGTCCAATAGAAAGACTAATTAGGTTTTGTTAGGCGGGTTTTTGCGCCCTTGCTGAGCTTTAAAAAACATGCACACCATGTTACTCGGATTTTGAAACGTGAATTTTCCACTCAGAGAAAAAGGATTTTATGGAAAGGAAACATTCATGTTGTGGGAAAGAACGAAAAAAAAATTAACTCACTTGCCAGCTTCATCGTCTCCACAGGGGCAGGGGAAAAAGCACTTATTATTTCTCTGGCTATAATAAAAAAATTAAGAGAAATTTTAACAGAGCATATTTTTGTTTTAAAAAAGAAAGAAGAGGCACAGTTTGAAACCATCAAGGATTACTTCCTGTGTAGAAGTCAGCTGCATGCATACAATAGCGAAGCTGTGTTCCCTTCTGGAGCCAGAACAAGGTCAGGAATTTCAATTGTGATTCCTGACTCATGGAAAATTCTGACGCATTTTATATGTGTGAGGCTAGGTATATGCAAACCCACCAATTCTTTAGCATGATCAGTGTTTTTACTCATTACTGTTTTTTAACTAAGAAAGAGCATAACTGGAGGAATGCTAAATTTATAATACATTAGAATACAACCTCCCCTCTTGATTCCTCCTTCTTAGTTTCAAGACTTTCTCTGATATTCATACTATTAGGGTTTGTCCCACAGTCTCAAGATCAAATATTAGCAAGTGTTCTTAGTTGTTTCAAGCTATTTAAAAATACTTGTATTTAAGTCATTGCATATATTATTTATGGGAATGTAAACTGTTGCAATCTTTTTGAATGGCAATTTGGCAATATCTATCGAAATATCTCCTCTGCCAAGAGACTTCCAGTTTCAGCTGTGATGTGTAAAGAGATTGGAAGCTGTCATTTCCAACCTTACAACAAGATCAAACTGAAAAACTGAAAATTATCAACTTTTCTTGGACACATCAGAGACGTGGTGAACAAACTCTGTTCCCATTACCCCTATAAAGTTATGGAATCCAGAAGTGAGTCCAGCTGAGATCTGCTCACTGGAAGCAGATGCCTCTGGAGTTCACAAACTGGTAAGAACACTTAGATGGCAATTCTGACAAATTGCTAGAGGTTGAGTGTGCATTTGCCTGGGAATGAGAAATGCTTAGGACTCATGACCTTAGGGTTGAAACACACAAACTAAGCAGGAGTACTCAGGGAAGCCAAAACTGAAGAAGAGACAAAAAAAAGTACACTGGAGGAATTTGAAGTCTCTGGCTCCTGTAATTACTTCAGATATTAAACACAGCCCAACTCCTAACAGATTAGCATAAAACCTCACACTAGAGATCAATTTACCTCTGTCCCTACTACCAAGTATGACACATCTGGCTTTCCACATTAAAAAAAAAAAAAAAAATTATAAGGCAAGCCAAATGCAAGAAAACACACAATCTAGAAAGATAAAGCAAGCCTCAAAACCAGGCTCAGATATGACACAGACATTGAAATCAACAGACAGGGAATTTAAAATAGCTATGATTAAAATCTGAGGGTACTAATGTAAAAAATAGATAACATGCAAGAACAGATGGGGAATTTAAGTGGAGAAATGTAAACTCTAAGAAAGAATAAAAATTAAATACTAAAAAGAAAAAAAACTAAGATAAATGAAGGATACCTTTGAGAGGCTTATCGGTAGACTAGAAATAGCTGAGAGAAGAATCAGTGAGCCTAAATTAGACCAACAGAAATTTCTCAAGCAGAAATGCAAGGAAACAAAAGAATTTTTAAAAATAGAACAGAATATTCAAGAACTGTAGGATAATTTCAAAAGGCATAGCATACATGTAACTGGAATACCAGAGGAAGAAGAGAGAGAGAATGGAGCAGAAGAAAGTTGAAGCAATACGGAGATTTCAAAATGGCTGAATAGGAACAGCTCTAGTCTGCAGCTCCCAGTGTGAGCGACACAGAAGACAGGTGATTTCTGCATATCCAACTGAGGTACCAGGTTCATCTCACTGGGTCTTGTCAGACAGTGGGTGCAGCCCATGGAGCAGGGCAGGGCATCGCCTCACCTGGGAAGCACAGGGGACAGGGAATTCCCTTCTGTAGCAAAGGGAAGCTGTGACAGATGGTATCTGGAAAATTGGGACACTCTCACCCTAATACTGCACTTTTCCAATGGCCTTAGCAAATGACACATCAGGAGATTATATCCCATGCCTGGCTCGGAGGGTCCCACGCCCACAGAGCCTTGCTCACTGCTAGCACAGCAGTCTCAGATTGAACTGCAAGGTGGCAACAAGGCTGGGGAAGGGGCATCCACCATTGCTGAGGCTTGACTAAGTAAACAAAGCAGCTGGGAAGCTCAAACTGGGTGGAGCCCACCACAGCTCAAGGAGGCCTGCCTGCCTCTGTAGACTCCACCTCTAGGGACAGAGTATAGCTGAACAAAAGGCAGCAGAAACTTCTGCAGACTTAAACGTCCCTGTCTGACAGCTTTGAAGAGCATAGTGGTTCTCCCAGCACAGAGTTTGAGATCTGAGAATGGAAACTGAACAGTGAGAACACTTGGACACAGGGTGGGGAATATCACACACCAGGGCCTATCGTGGGGTGCGGGGAGGAGGGAGGGATAGCATTAGGAGATATACTTAATGTAAATAACGAGTTAACAGGCGCAGCACACCAACATAGCACATGTATACATATGTAACAAACCTAGAACTTAAAGTATAAAAAATAAAATAAAATAAAATTTTTCCCATCAAAAAAAAAAAAGAAAATAAATATTTGAAGTAATAATGGCCAAGAATTTTCCAAAATTAATGATCAACACCAAGCTACAGATCCAGAGAACTTAGAGAACATGTAGCAGGATAACTACCAAAAAATCTATACCTAGGCACGTTATTCAAAATGCAGAAAACCGAAGACAAAGAGAAATGCTTGAGAGAAGCCAGAGGACACTGGGCGCCGTGGCTCACATCTGTAATCCCTGCACTTTGGGAGGCGAAGGCAGGTGGATCACATGAACCTGGGAGTTTGAGACCAGCCTGGGCAACATAGTGAGACACTGCCTCTACAAAAAATTAAAAAATTATCCTGGCATGGTGGCATGCACCTGTAATCCCAGCTACTTGGCAGCCTGAGGCAGTAAGATCACCTGAGCCAAAAAGCTCAAGGCTGCAGTGAGCCACGTTTGTACCCCTGCACTCCAGCCTGGGTGACAGAGTAAGACTCTGTCTCCAAAAACAAAACAAAACAAGAAAAGCAAAAACATGCCAGAAGGAAAATAGTCACCTCATCTACAGAGTAATAGGAATAAAACTTATAGGACTTCTCCTCAAAACCAGTATAAGCTAGAAGAGAATAGATTGAAATATTCTTTTTGTTTGTTTGGTTGCTTGGTTTTGTCGTTGTTGTTACTGTTTTGTTTTTATTGAGATGCAGTCTCACTCTGTCATTCAGGTTGGAGTGTAATGGCACAGTTTCAGCTCATTGCAACCTCTGCCTCCCGGGTTCAAGCAATTCTTATGCCTCAACCTTCTGAGAAGCTGGGATTACAGGTGTGTGCCACCATGCCTAGCTAATTGTTTGTATTTTTAGTAGAGAACGGGTTTCACCATGTTGGTTAGGCTGGTCTCAAACTCAGAGGCTCAAGTGATCTGCCACCTGGCCTCCCAAAGTGCTGGAATTACAGGTGTGAGCCACTGCACCTGGCCTGAAATATTCAAGATGTTGAACAATGACAACAGCAAAAAACACCAACCTTGAATTTCATACCCATTGAAATTATCTTTCAAAAGTGAGGGAGAAATAAAAACTTTATCTAATAAACAATAACTGAAGGAATTTGTTGCCAGAAGACTTATCCTGCAGAAAAATGTTAAAAGGATGGAAAAGGGATAGAAAAGAAGTTTAATTTTACAAGTGAAGAAATGACTCTTATTTCTCATGTACTGCTTGCATATACTGAAGGCTAATACCTTACGGAACTATCATATCACAAAACCATCTCTGAGCCTGAGTGTGTATTTGCATTGTGATGCTCAGTGTGTTGCTAAAATGGGTAGCAGAAATATTCCTGGAAGCCATGACCTCTATTAGGATGGTTTACGATGTACTTATACACAGAGTGATTGCACTCATAAATATATCCTTCTAAACCAAAGCTCAATGTATACCCAAATAAACTTTCCTTACCCAGAGCTCAAAAGTGTTCACAGTCCCCATCAAATGCAAGGTGATCTGTGATAAAGGAGATGTCAGAGTGGAAATACACAACAGTATTAATTAGGGTTAAAAAGTCTTACCTTTGCAAA
>NW_016806325.1:663146-701382 GCF_001698545.2 Rhinopithecus bieti
AACAGTGTGAATACATTTCTAGGGTCCCTTCCTGAGCCTTTGGAAGGCACCCACGTGAACAGTGAGGGACCCTAAAGCTTCAGCTTCATTAACTTTGTAGTAAATCCACTTGTGTTCTCTGTCCTTTGGGTTTATGCCCTTTAAAATTTCATTTAGTTTTTGGCTATTATGAATAAGGCTGCTATAAAAATTAATGTACAGGTTTTTATGTGAACTTAAGTTTTCATTTCTGTGCCCAAAAGTGTAATTGCTGGGTCATATGGAAAGCACATGTTTAGTTTTTTAAGGAACTGTCATCATCTTTTTCAGAGAAACTGTGCCATTTTGCACTCCCATGCGTGATGAATGGTGATCCAGTTTCTCCATATCCTCACTGGCATTTGTCATGGTCAACATATTTTATTTTAGTCATTCTGATAAGCATATAGTGATATCTGATATCTGACTGTGGCTTTATTTTGTATTTTCTAATAAAGAACAATGTTGAATATCTTTTATATATTAAATTGTCAACTATATATTTTCCCAGTAAAGTGTTTGTTCATATCTTCCACCCATTTTCTAACTGTTTCGCTCATTTTTTACTGTCGATTTGTTTGTATATTTTAGATATGAGTTCTTTGTTGGACATGTGGTTGGAAAACATTTTCTCTGAGACTGTGGCTTATCTTTTTATTATCTTTACAGAGTCTTTAGCAAAAAAACAAAACAAAACAATAAATTCTTTCCTGAAAACAACCCAAACATTTCTTCAATGGGTGAAAAGTTAAACATCTACGCTACATATATGCCTTGGAATACTATTCAGCATCGAAAAGGAATGAATTGTTGATACATGTTAAAACTTAGATGGATCTCTTGATTTGTTGAGTGAAAAAGCCAATCTCAAAAAGTTATATACCATATTATTTCATTTGTATAATCTTCTTGAAATGACAAGATTATAGAGATGGAGAACAAATTAATGATTATCAGAGACTGGCAGGGAGGGAAGTGACTGTGGCTATAGAAGGTTAGCACAAAGCATGTATGTGATGGAAGTCCTCCATATCTTCACTGTGGTGGTGCTCACACAAATCTTTATCTATGATAACGTTGCAGAGAACTAAATACACAAACTAATGAGTGCATATAAAATTGGTGAATCTGAAAAAGATCAGTGGATTATATTAATGTCAATTTCAGTCATGCAGGACATTATTATTATTGAGGGAAACAGGGTGAAGGATATACAGGATCTTTCTGTATTATGTCCTAAAAATGCATGCAAATCTATAATTGGTTTTCAAAAATTTTTTCTTAAATCCCTTTGTTATTTTTGAAGGGTTTCAGTAGAGAATAGAGAGCAAGTGGGTGTGTTTGCGCTACCATGCTTAGCTGGAAGTTTGTGCCAAAAAATCTTTATAGGAATACATTTATATTTTGGAATATTCAGAAAAATAGGCAAAGCTCCCAAGGAAATTTAATAGCAGTTACTTTGGATGTAAAAGTATATGTGAAAATACACATAAAAGTAATAAAAAGCTTAGATAACAAACAAAACCAATAGCAGATGGTACATTTAAATTCAACCATATCAACAATAACATTAAATATAAATAGTCTAGGCACACCAATTAAAAGCTAGAGAGCATCAGATTGGACAAAAGCAAGACTCAGCTATATGCTTTCCACAAAAATTCTACTTTAAATGAAAAGAAGTCAATAGGTTAAAAGTAAAAGACTGGAAAAAGATACCATCCTAAAATTAGTCCAAAGAAAGCTAGAATGGCTATCTTAATAACAGAAAAATACATTTCAGCACAAAGAATATTGCAGGGATAATAAAGGTTATTTTGTTACGATAATGTCAACTACTAATCAAGGGGACACACATATTGTAAATATTTATGCACCTAATAACAAAGCTTCAAAATGCATGAGGCAAAACCTGTAAAATTGCAAAAAATTTTTAAATTAATCTTTGTCATTCTTGGATTCCTGGCAGCCCTTGGGCTGCGCAACTGTAGAAATGGAGGCACCCTTCCAGTCTAAACCTCTCCCCTTCCCTTCCTACTCCCTGGTTTCCTCATCCTCTATGAGAACAAACCCAAAACCCAAAGTCTGTCCAAAATGTATCTCCCTTCCCCGTCCCCTACAAGCAGCCACCTCTTGGCCATCCCTTGGGCCTAGGAGTATGCACTTCACAGATGTTATCCACCCCCTGGAAGATGGGCCTGGGAGATGCTGCATCAATCCATGAGAAGGCTTGGGTCATTTGGGCAGGGAATTCCAGGTCCCAAGCAATCCGAGCATGGTCTGGGGGCAGAGGTGGGAACTGAGCTGCCATGTTCCCTTTACCTGGTGTAGGATGGGTAGAGAAGGGGACCCTTCTGGATCAAAAGGCAGGATGACTCTGAACTAAATGCAACAATGCCTGATATACAACAAGTGCTCGATACATGTAATGAAAATGCAACTGTGAATCACTGACTGGCACATCGTTTCCCAACCTGCCATCCCCAATGTCTTAACAAACCCCTGTGTTACCATCACTGTGAGATGGGTGGCAGGACACTTTGAGAATAAAACACAAATTTAAAGTTGTCACTCCAATGGTGTCACTCTGACTTGCAATCTGAGGTGTTTTGTGATTGGAGAGAAAGCGGTAGTGTCAGGGTCAAGAGCTGCTGGGGACATAACAGGGCATAAATAGCCAAATCATAATTACGCAGGAGTGGATTTTACTGTTAATAGTGGTAAAAATTATAAAACTATACTCTTACTTTCCACAATTTGGGGGCAGGTGGTACTTAGCCAAAAGTTTGGTTTTCACATGAATTACACTCCCTAAAATCATTGAAAAATGCTGGTTGTTCAAAGTTTTAAACATTATAAAGAAAAATGAATTGTTCTTAGTTGGATAAATACATAGTGAAGTTTCAGATGTAGATTTCAACTCCAACTCTACTACTTATAAGTTGTGCTTCTTTTTTTATTATATTTTTCCATAAGTTATTGGGGTATTTGTTATGGGAGGTGTTTTGTTACATGAGTAAGTTCTTTAGCAGTGATTTGTGAGATTTTGGTGCGTCTATCACCTGAGCAATGTACACTGCGTCAAATTTGTAGTCTTCTATTTCTTGCCCCCCTCCCACTATTACCTCCAAGTCCCTAAAGTCTATTGCATCATTCTTATGCCTTTGTGCCCTCATAGCTTAGCTCCCACATATCAGTGAGAACATAAGATGTTTGGTTTTCCATTCCTGAGTTACTTTACTTAGAATAATAGTCTCCATTCTCATCCAGGTCACTGCAAAAGCAGTTTCTTTATCCACTTGTTGATCTATGGGCATTTGGGTTGGTTCCACGATTTTGCAATTGTGAATTGTGCTGCTATAAACGTGTGTGCAAGTATCTTTTTCGAATAATGACTTCTTTTCCTCTGGGTAGATACCCAGTAGTAGGATTGCTGGATCAAATGGTAGTTCTACTTTTAGTTCTTTAAGGAATCTCTGCACTGTTTTCCATAGCTGCCGTACTAGTTTACATTTCCACCGGCAGTGCAGAAGTGTTCCCTGTTTACTGCATCCACACCAATATCTATTTTTTTTTGTTTTTTTATTTTTTTGATTATGACCATTCTTGCAGGAGTAAGATGGTTTTGCATTGTGGTTTTGATTTGCATTTCCCTGATCATTAGTGATGTTGCGTATTTTTTCATAAGTTTCTTAGCCATTTGTATATCTTCTTTTGAGAATTATCTATTCATGTCGGAAGGATGAATATTCTAAGACTAGGAAGGGAGCAACTCAGAGGGAGGCATTCTCTCTTATAGCAAAGATTCATGCCCCACTTCCCTGTTGCACTTGATAGGGGAATGACTGTGGGATGTCATGTCTTTTTAATTACCATTTCAATCTCACTGCTTGTTATTGGTCTGTTCAGGGTATCTAATTCTTCCTGATTTAAGCTAGGAGGATTGTATTTTTTTCCAGAAATTTATCCATCTCTTCTAGGTTTTCTAGTTTATGTGCATAAAGGTGTTCATAGTAACCTTGACTGATCTTTTGTATTTCAGTGGTGTCAGTTTCATTTCCTGTTTCATTTCTTAGTGAGGTTCTTTGGATTTTCTCTCTTCTTTTCTTGGTTAATCTTACCAACAGTCTATCTATTTTATTTATCTTTTCAAAAAATCAACTTTTCGTTTCATTTGTCTTTTGTATTTATTGTTTGTTTGTTTCAATTTCATTTAGTTCTGCTCCGATCTTTGTTATTTCTTTCTTCTGCTGGGTTTGGGTTTGGTTTGTTCTTGTTTCTGTAGTTCCTTGAGGTGTGACCTTAGGTTGTCTGTTTGTGCTCTTTCAGTCTTTTGATGTAGGCATTTAGTGCTATGAACTTTCCTTTTAGCACCACTTTTGCTGTATGCCAAAGGTTTTGATAGGTTGTGTCACTATTGTCATTCAGTTTGAAGAATTTTTTAATTTCCATTTTGATTTCATTTTGACCCAATGCTCATTCAGAAGCAGGGCATTTAATTTCCATGTATTTGCGTGGTTTTGAAGGTTCCTTTTGGAGTTGATTTCCAGTTTTATTCCACCGTGGTCTGAGAGAGTGCTTGATATAATTTCAATTTTCTTAAATTTATTGAGGCTCATTTTACGGCCTATTATATGGTCTATCTTGGAGAAAGTTCCATGCATTGTTGAATAGAATGTGTATTCTGCAGTTGTTGGAGGAAATGTTCTGTATATATCTGTTAAGTCCATTTGTTCCAAGGTATAGTTTAAAACCATTGTTTCCTTGTTGATTTTCTGTCTTGATGACCTGTCTAGTGCTGTCAGTGGAGTACTGAAGTCCCCACTATTATTGTGTTGCTGTCTATCTCATTTCTTACGTTTATTGGTAATTGTTTTATAAATTTGGGTGTATATATGTTTAGGATTGTGATATTTTCCTATTGGACAAAGCCTTTTACAATTATATAATGTCTTTCTGTCTCATTAACTGCTGTTGCTTTGAAGTTTGTTTTGTCTGATATAAGAATAGCTACCCCTGCTCACTTTTGCTGTCCATTGCATAAAATGCCTTTTTCCATCCTTTACTTTATGTGAGTCCTTGTGTGCTAGGTCAGTCTCCTGAAGGCAGCAGATAGTCAGCTAATGAGTTCTTATCCATTCTGTGGTTCTGTATCTTTTAAGTGGAACATTTAGGCCATTTACATTCAATGTGAGTATTGAAATATGAGGTACCAGTGCACTCATCATGCTCTTTGTTGCCTGTGTACTTTGGTTTGTTTTTGTTTTTGCTTTTTAACTTGTAGTTTTGTTTTATAGGTCCCCCGTGATTTATGCTTTAAAGAGATTCTGTTTTAATGTGCTTCCAGGATTTGTTTCAAGATTTAGAGCTCCTTTTAGCAGTTCTTGTAGTGGTGTTTTGGTAATGGCAAATTCTCTCAGCATTTGTTTGTCTGAAAAAGATTCTGTCTTTCCTTAATATATGATGCTTAGTTTTGCTGGATACAAAGTTCTTGGCTGATAATTGTTTTGTTTGAGGAGGTTGAAGATAAGGCCCCAATCCCTTCTAGCTGTCGGGTTTCTGCTGAGAAATCTGTTGTTAATCTGGTAGGTTTTCCTTTATAATAAGGTTATGTGGTGCTTCTGTCTCACAGCTCTTAAGATTCTTTCCTTCATTTAACTTTGGATAACCTGATGGCACACTGTCAAAGATACAAAGATCTTTTTTGATATGAATTTCCCAGGTCTTCTTTACACTTCTTGTATTGGATGTCTAGGTCTCCAGCAAGGCTGGAGAAGTTTTCCTTGATTATTCCCCCAAATACGTTTTCCAAGCTTTTAGAATTCTCTTCTTCCTCAGAAACACTGATTATTCTTAGGTTTGGCTAATGACACCAACCTACCAGGTTTGTAATGAAGTGAGAATGAACCAATATGTGTGAATTCCTAGACTATGTCTGACATAAGCCCTGATTGGTGTGTAAAGGGTGACATATGATAGGCTTTTATTTTCATCTGGCATTTATGTAATAGGACATGAGATGGAAGAAGCAATAAAAGCAGACCACAGACAGAACTAGGGTAGAAAATAGAAAGATGACCTGCAGCAGAACTAAAACTGAGTTAGAGATATTCTTGCAACCATTCCTGATAGATAAAACAAAACAAAAAACCAACATCAGCAACAATAGCAAAAACAACAACTGAACTTCTTCAATCTTCCTTGTTCAGAATTCTTTAGTGAATCAAAGGTTAGGCAGAGTGAGAGAGAGAGAGAGAGAGAGCACCATTACCCACACCTAGGTGAAGGAGACAGCCAGGTAGGGAAGGAGCAGCTCTCAGGGGTACAACCAGCACAGGCACATCCAGGCCAGACATTCTTGGATGAGGTAAGCTGGTGCTGGATGGTTGAATATAGCATAGTGATGAGATCTCTGGAAGTCCAATCACAGAGGTAATTTAAGAGCAGGGCAGCGTCTCCGGGAGGGGAGAGCTTGACTGGAATTTGAGAGATTAAGAATGGACCCAGCTCATGCAAAGGTGACTGTAGGGTAGATCTGCAAAGGAGTTCAGAGGGCAGTAGTGTCCTAGGCCAAGGTCAGCCCAGCAGAAAGAGGAACGAAGGCTGCAAATAAGAGCTGAAATTCACCTCCCAGGTCTAATGGAACCATTTGATGCTAAGCCTATGAGTAAAAGTTGAGTTGAAGGGTCTCCTGGGAAAAGCAGGGGGCAAAGAAGCAAAGGAGTCAGGCCAGAGGGGGCAGCTGGTAGCCGATGTGCAAATATACTGATGTGTGTCAGCTGAATGGTCTGTTCTTAACTTGGCTATGGCTAAACTCAGACTCCTCCATCTTATGTGAAGCTAGATACACTCACTTTTTTGCTGTTCTTCTGGAATCTTTTAGACATTGGTAAGTAAACATATGGGTTATGGCAGACACATTCCTTCCATCCTTACTAAAGCAGGTTAATATAGTCTTTATAAAATAGTGTCCAAAAAGAAATCATTTTGAATCTGGCAGAGACATCCTAGGCTGCAAGAGCAATTAAAAGATCACCTTATCCACTGCTTTGGAAACTTCTTTTAGCCATGGGTAAACACAGTTTAAACAGAGGTACAATATATAAAACAGACCCATAGGGATGGGCTTTGGATGAAGAGAGAGGGCATTTTTTGGGCATGGAACAGGGAACTTGGCGCTCCACTGGATGGCTTCTCACCAATACCCATTCCTTGCTCAGAGAGCAGACTCTAAAAAATGCCAGGCTAGCTGCCACCTTTTTATCCCCTTTTTTAGTCTCTATGTCACATAGCTGCCCACCTGCAGGGAATAAACCTCACTCTCCAAAGCAGAGATTTCTTTCTTTGGCCAGTTCTTTTTTTCTGTAACACCAAGCTTTGTCTTTCAGCAACGTCTATCCATCAGCAGTCTTTGATGCCACATTAAGAAATTTTATCCTGGGATCCGATTATTTAAATCAAAGGATTTTACAAAATTCTTAACCTGTATCATTGGAATATATTCATGCCTTATTCTGTATTACATACATTATAATACTGAAAACAAAGAAAAGAATATTTTTTTTTTNAATTCTTCCTGATTTAAGCTAGGAGGATTGTATTTTTTTCCAGAAATTTATCCATCTCTTCTAGGTTTTCTAGTTTATGTGCATAAAGGTGTTCATAGTAACCTTGACTGATCTTTTGTATTTCAGTGGTGTCAGTTTCATTTCCTGTTTCATTTCTTAGTGAGGTTCTTTGGATTTTCTCTCTTCTTTTCTTGGTTAATCTTACCAACGGTCTATCTATTTTATTTATCTTTTCAAAAAATCAACTTTTCGTTTCATTTGTCTTTTGTATTTATTGTTTGTTTGTTTCAATTTCATTTAGTTCTGCTCCGATCTTTGTTATTTCTTTCTTCTGCTGGGTTTGGGTTTGGTTTGTTCTTGTTTCTGTAGTTCCTTGAGGTGTGACCTTAGGTTGTCTGTTTGTGCTCTTTCAGTCTTTTTGATGTAGGCATTTAGTGCTATGAACTTTCCTTTTAGCACCACTTTTGCTGTATGCCAAAGGTTTTGATAGGTTGTGTCACTATTGTCATTCAGTTTGAAGAATTTTTTAATTTCCATTTTGATTTCATTTTTGACCCAATGCTCATTCAGAAGCAGGGCATTTAATTTCCATGTATTTGCGTGGTTTTGAAGGTTCCTTTTGGAGTTGATTTCCAGTTTTATTCCACCGTGGTCTGAGAGAGTGCTTGATATAATTTCAATTTTCTTAAATTTATTGAGGCTCATTTTACGGCCTATTATATGGTCTATCTTGGAGAAAGTTCCATGCATTGTTGAATAGAATGTGTATTCTGCAGTTGTTGGAGGAAATGTTCTGTATATATCTGTTAAGTCCATTTGTTCCAAGGTATAGTTTAAAACCATTGTTTCCTTGTTGATTTTCTGTCTTGATGACCTGTCTAGTGCTGTCAGTGGAGTACTGAAGTCCCCACTATTATTGTGTTGCTGTCTATCTCATTTCTTACGTTTATTGGTAATTGTTTTATAAATTTGGGTGTATATATGTTTAGGATTGTGATATTTTCCTATTGGACAAAGCCTTTTACAATTATATAATGTCTTTCTGTCTCATTAACTGCTGTTGCTTTGAAGTTTGTTTTGTCTGATATAAGAATAGCTACCCCTGCTCACTTTTGCTGTCCATTGCATAAAATGCCTTTTCCATCCTTTACTTTATGTGAGTCCTTGTGTGCTAGGTCAGTCTCCTGAAGGCAGCAGATAGTCAGCTAATGAGTTCTTATCCATTCTGTGGTTCTGTATCTTTTAAGTGGAACATTTAGGCCATTTACATTCAATGTGAGTATTGAAATATGAGGTACCAGTGCACTCATCATGCTCTTTGTTGCCTGTGTACTTTGGTTTGTTTTGTTTTGCTTTTAACTTGTAGTTTTGTTTTATAGGTCCCCGTGATTTATGCTTTAAAGAGATTCTGTTTTAATGTGCTTCCAGGATTTGTTTCAAGATTTAGAGCTCCTTTTAGCAGTTCTTGTAGTGGTGTTTTGGTAATGGCAAATTCTCTCAGCATTTGTTTGTCTGAAAAGATTCTGTCTTTCCTTAATATATGATGCTTAGTTTTGCTGGATACAAAGTTCTTGGCTGATAATTGTTTTGTTTGAGGAGGTTGAAGATAAGGCCCCAATCCCTTCTAGCTGTCGGGTTTCTGCTGAGAAATCTGTTGTTAATCTGGTAGGTTTTCCTTTATAATAAGGTTATGTGGTGCTTCTGTCTCACAGCTCTTAAGATTCTTTCCTTCATTTAACTTTGGATAACCTGATGGCACACTGTCAAAGATACAAAGATCTTTTTTGATATGAATTTCCCAGGTCTTCTTTACACTTCTTGTATTGGATGTCTAGGTCTCCAGCAAGGCTGGAGAAGTTTTCCTTGATTATTCCCCAAATACGTTTTCCAAGCTTTTAGAATTCTCTTCTTCCTCAGAAACACTGATTATTCTTAGGTTTGGCTAATGACACCAACCTACCAGGTTTGTAATGAAGTGAGAATGAACCAATATGTGTGAATTCCTAGACTATGTCTGACATAAGCCCTGATTGGTGTGTAAAGGGTGACATATGATAGGCTTTTATTTTCATCTGGCATTTATGTAATAGGACATGAGATGGAAGAAGCAATAAAAGCAGACCACAGACAGAACTAGGGTAGAAAATAGAAAGATGACCTGCAGCAGAACTAAAACTGAGTTAGAGATATTCTTGCAACCATTCCTGATAGATAAAACAAAACAAAAAACCAACATCAGCAACAATAGCAAAACAACAACTGAACTTCTTCAATCTTCCTTGTTCAGAATTCTTTAGTGAATCAAAGGTTAGGCAGAGTGAGAGAGAGAGAGAGAGAGAGCACCATTACCCACACCTAGGTGAAGGAGACAGCCAGGTAGGGAAGGAGCAGCTCTCAGGGGTACAACCAGCACAGGCACATCCAGGCCAGACATTCTTGGATGAGGTAAGCTGGTGCTGGATGGTTGAATATAGCATAGTGATGAGATCTCTGGAAGTCCAATCACAGAGGTAATTTAAGAGCAGGGCAGCGTCTCCGGGAGGGGAGAGCTTGACTGGAATTTGAGAGATTAAGAATGGACCCAGCTCATGCAAAGGTGACTGTAGGGTAGATCTGCAAAGGAGTTCAGAGGGCAGTAGTGTCCTAGGCCAAGGTCAGCCCAGCAGAAAGAGGAACGAAGGCTGCAAATAAGAGCTGAAATTCACCTCCCAGGTCTAATGGAACCATTTGATGCTAAGCCTATGAGTAAAAGTTGAGTTGAAGGGTCTCCTGGGAAAAGCAGGGGCAAAGAAGCAAAGGAGTCAGGCCAGAGGGGCAGCTGGTAGCCGATGTGCAAATATACTGATGTGTGTCAGCTGAATGGTCTGTTCTTAACTTGGCTATGGCTAAACTCAGACTCCTCCATCTTATGTGAAGCTAGATACACTCACTTTTTTGCTGTTCTTCTGGAATCTTTTAGACATTGGTAAGTAAACATATGGGTTATGGCAGACACATTCCTTCCATCCTTACTAAAGCAGGTTAATATAGTCTTTATAAAATAGTGTCCAAAAGAAATCATTTTGAATCTGGCAGAGACATCCTAGGCTGCAAGAGCAATTAAAAGATCACCTTATCCACTGCTTTGGAAACTTCTTTTAGCCATGGGTAAACACAGTTTAAACAGAGGTACAATATATAAAACAGACCCATAGGGATGGGCTTTGGATGAAGAGAGAGGGCATTTTTTGGGCATGGAACAGGGAACTTGGCGCTCCACTGGATGGCTTCTCACCAATACCCATTCCTTGCTCAGAGAGCAGACTCTAAAAAATGCCAGGCTAGCTGCCACCTTTTATCCCCTTTTTTAGTCTCTATGTCACATAGCTGCCCACCTGCAGGGAATAAACCTCACTCTCCAAAGCAGAGATTTCTTTCTTTGGCCAGTTCTTTTTTTCTGTAACACCAAGCTTTGTCTTTCAGCAACGTCTATCCATCAGCAGTCTTTGATGCCACATTAAGAAATTTTATCCTGGGATCCGATTATTTAAATCAAAGGATTTTACAAAATTCTTAACCTGTATCATTGGAATATATTCATGCCTTATTCTGTATTACATACATTATAATACTGAAAACAAAGAAAAGAATATTTTTTTTTTTTCTGAGAAAGGGAGAATCTGCTGGGAAGCAGTCTCAACAGGATTTAGGAAATAAATAACATATAAATTAATCACATGATACATAAACAAAAAGCATGGTTCCTAAAATGAAATTGGAAGTCAATGTTGGAATGTCAAATAAAAACAACTGACTGTATCACTGCCTTAGTAATAACAATTTTCTTGATTAAAGCCAATTCAGGTTATAAAAAAGCATACTGAAGAAACATTTATATAGAAGAAGTAATGCACAGTTGACCTACAAAGAAATAGTATACACAGTAGGCATCAAATTTAACTCATCATTCTGAAGTGATATACATTATTTAACCCCAAAAATGTAATTAATTAAAAGTACATAGTAGAATTGTCCTTTGAATGCCAGGACTTATCTGTAGCACAAGTTCTATATTCAGAGTCTGTGCATGTATAATCTATGATCATGAGCAATGATCTTAGGTTGGCATCAGGCTAAAGTAAGTTTGATTGTCATAAGCAAAGATGGACTTTCTGATTGTTGCTAATAAGTTCATGAAGCACAACAATGTGAATGTAGCTGCCAAGCAGGTTAATGTGATTTTAAACCATAGAAAAATATAGCTCTGGGTAGTAAAATCTAGGTTTGGGATTTAAGTGAAAGGATTAGAATCCAATCTGCTGTGCACACTTGGGATATCTTAAAATGGTATGTATTCTAAGATTAGTGGACAGAATGGAAACCAGATTATATTGAAAAACAAAGGAAATGGGAATATCCAATTTGGTGAAGAGATGACTCATGAGAGATTTGATAGTCATTTCCAGGTCCTGGAAGGCTATCATAGGAATAACAGAAACATAGATAGATCTTGTCTCTACATGTAGACATGTCCAAAAACAAAATGGACAGTTACAGAAGAATTTGGATTCTTGTAGTGAGAGTGTTCAAAGGCCAGGGGTCCACTTGGGGATATTTCAGTGAAGAGTTTTTCAAACTGTGTTTCAACATCTATTGGAGAATCATAAAATGAATGAATTAGAATCCTCTAATGACTTAGAGGATCATTGTATTTGTCTTTCCTTTAAAGAAAACAAATAGGAAATAGCATTTTGAGCCTGCAGGAAAAGTACGTATTATTTTGTTACTATTTTGTAAAACTTGTGTTACACACACACACACTTACAGACAGACAGACACACACACACACAGTATGGTAGGTCTCAGTAAAAAAAAAAAAAAATGAATTTCTTCTTGTAAATTGCAGTTAAAAAAAATGTGAGAGTCAAGGTTTGAGTCATCATCTTCATCGTTGCCAGATGAGGACCATCAGCCAGACACATCTGAGCTGGCATTTCAGTCACAAAACTTTTAGTTATTTAACCTTTCTGTGGTTGTTTCCCCATTTGAAAAACAGAGAAAATAATCACAGTTGCCTCTGAAATGTATTATCGTATTATATACATAATCACGTGTTGAAAAAACCCTAAATAGCTAACATTTTTAATGATGAATGTAAGCATCAATCGACGTCTGCCCTTTTCGTGTTAAAAAAAAAAAAGAGTTGCTCTTTATCTCATTCGCCCTCCGGTCTCATTCGCCCTCCCCCCCCCACCTTCTTGGACAATGATGTGTACAGATAATCATAAGGCCCACATCGCTTGGGAACAGGGTTGAAGGGGGCTGGGAAGGGTAACAAGAGTATGGCTCAGTTCATTAATAGCAATAACCAGATTCATCCCAGACTCCCAGATGTAGGGCTCCCGCATATGCATCCTGGCCAGCTTTGGAGGCAAAGAAAGCCTTCCATTTTTAGCTAATGCTCTTTTGCAACGTCCTCGGCGTTTGGCTGTTGGTGTCTCCCCCAGCTGGAACTGGAGCATTCAGGTTATCCAGAGAACTTGAACTCTCAGCCCTTGTGTTATGCTCCATTGTCTAACCATGGCGCTGTGTAGGGTGCTGTAGTCAATATGGCCCTTTATTGCTGGTTGGGTAACAGGAAGAAACCTGGTACATTTGTAACTGTCAAACAGCTCCCATCCTATCATCCGGCCACTGTTTAGACCCAAGGAAAAATGTTCTCACAGAGAGACGCAATAATTTAGAAAATATTTGAACCCAAGGAGGTTGAACTCAGTTTCTATTGGTGTCTTTATCATGCGATCCTATTTCTGAATAGCAATGCAAGCTCTGGTTATACGTAAGGCTTCCTCTCCACGCAGATTGTTATTGAAGCCAAATCCTTGCTGCCCGCGTGTACAAGAAAAAATCCTCCTATGCAGGCCGACAAAACAAAAAGGCTACACTCGATGTGTAACTAGGTGTTACCTTTTTTTTTTTTTTTTTTTTTTTTTTTTGAGAAGGAGTTTTTGCTCTTGCTACCCAGGCTGGAGTGCAATGGTGCTATCTTGGCTCACCGCAACCTCCACCTCCCGGGTTCAAGCGATTCTCCTGCCTCAGCCTCCCGAGTAGGTGGGATTACAAGCGTATGCCACCATGCCCAGCTAATTTTGTATTTTCAGTAGAGGCAGAGTTTCTCCATGTTGGTCAGGCTGGTCTTGAACTCCTGACCTCAGGTTATCCACCCACCTCGGCCTCCCAGAGTGCTGGAATTACAGGCATAAGCCACGGAGCCCATCCTACTATGTGTAATTCTTATTCCTGACTTCTGGGATAGCAGAATAAGCTGTAGTAGCAGTAGTAGTAATAATAATTATATATATATGTGTGTATATATATATAATTTTAGAAGATGAACAAACTGAAGCATGAGCTACCATTGTAGATATTTCAGAAAGTGCTAAAGTTTATTATCATTAAACATATAAAAGTTTTCCAAATGAGAATACTGAATTGGGTAGATGCAAGAGAGATTTAGACTCAGAGGAATATCTAAGTCTGGAAGTTTTGTGAGCTGCCAAGGTCTTTCTCCACTTTTGAGAGTAAACCAGTATCACTGAGAAAGACACAATTATCCGAAATGATATGTATGGCATATATTGGATTAAAGTCCTTAAAGTCAGGTATGCAGAAATAACAACTTTATTTATCTATAAGTTAGTTCAATGTCTATTTCCAACCTCCTTGCCCTTAGATTGTGTATGGCTTTTCCCTGGCCAAGGCTTCAAGAGCATAGTGGCATCTGGTGCTCAGGTCATCTTCTCCCCTAGGCACCGTCTGAAACGACCTTGGTCTTGCTGGTCTCTCATCATTGTTCCTACAGATTGGTGCTGGGTTGTCTCATGTCCCCAAATGTGAAGTCACATTGCATTCAGCTGTCTCTTAGATATTAGCATGACCCTCTAGGGGGCACAGAAGTCATTCGGCTGCTCCTTAGCCCTGCTAGACCATCAGAAACTCCCTGGGCTCAAAGCCATTCCCACTTGAGCAGGAGACCTTCTCAATCCAGAGTTACTTTGAGACATGAAAAGACTGAGCCTCCCCAAGGATTGAACACTTCATGCTCTCTGATTCTGCTTCTTCATCCAAACTGAACCCAAGGTGCCTGAAGGCCTAAGGCTTTCTCTTCCTGTACACACTGTGCAGCTCTCTCTCTTCTGGCCTTGCTCCCTTTCTTGGGTTACACCAAGGGAAAAAGCATTGGTCCCCGTCTTCTCAGATACCACAAACCTATCTGGGGTTTTGCTGTCATTCCTCCACAGGAATGGCCCCTGGGAGGGGATAGGGCATAGGAATTATCTTACTCAGGGATGCACAATGTCTCTATTTCTTCCCTCCCTCCACTAAGGACCTTCACTGGAATCCTGAGGATTCAGAAAGCTTTTTTCTTGATGCAATTGACTCTCTTTGGGGTTGCCAGGGAAAAGCAACCCATTCACCCCTGTTTTAAATGGGGAGTCTCTTTCAACACAGAGGAAATAAAATGGTGGCTGTGGTTGATGACATATGTCACAGGTGCAGAGCACTATCCTCGATTGCAGAGGGCAGGAGGGTAGTTTGGAAGATTTCCATGAGAACCCAGTCTTTAGCTAATCTGACTCATGGGAGTTCCACCAGTTCACTCATTCACTTGTACATCGATTAAGCATTTACTGAACACTTACAATTGTGCTGAGCATTGAGGAACACATCTGAATAAGATATGATCCTTGCTTTCATAGTCCAGCTGGAGATGAAGAGAACAAAAATGTAAACAGATAATTACAATATAAAAATGTAAATTTCATAGTACAGGGATATCTGAAGAACTAAGAAAGCACAGCGGAGGGAGCTACAAATTCTACCTAGGGCAGCTAGGGAAGTTTTCACAAACAATTATTGCAGTTCTTTTGACCAAAGGAATATTGAAAAAATGGTGTGTGTGTGTGTGTATGTGTGTGTGTGTGTGTGTGTGTGTGTGTGTGTAGGGGGAGGAGTATTTCAATGTATCCCAATTTGCTTAAAAAAAAGATGATATATGGTCCTATTTCTAAAAAAATGGAGTGAGCTCCTCTGATGTCCTAAATGCTTTATACCTTCCCTTTTTTAGAAGACGTATTCATCCTTCTAATGGGTAGTATGCTTTCAGAAGGGCTTCATCAATGTGATCAATGGACAGGCTATGTGGTATACTAAGAGATATAATACGTCAGTAACTACAATTCTATTTTTGACATGAATTAGCTATTTTCTTCTTAAGTTTCTCTGTGGCACAGTTCAGTTCCCTCTACTAAATCTAGTAAGTTTTTATAGCAGTGATTATCTGAGACCGGAATAGATGGTCTCGGAAGTAATTTAACTCTTCAAAGTGGTTTAAAGGAACTAAAAAAGTTGGAAAAGCAATGCTCTCATGTAAAAGAGGTGAAGAGAGAGACAAAATGAGATGAGCTGAAAGCCTAGGCTTTACCTCGCAGGAATGAATAATTAGTTACTCAAAGATGAAAGACTAATGGCTTTGGGACTGGTACTTAAATGTGTTTCACTTTCTGATGTTCTCTGAAATGAAACCTAATGAAGCAGATTTCACAGCAGTTTCCAAAACCCATACAAAAGAAAGATCCTAAGAAGTGTAGCAGAAATCAAATAAAAACATCAAAATTTATAAATATATTTTGAGAACTTTTATTTAACATTTATCCCTTTAAATTTAAATTTCATGAGTATCCATGGAGTACTATTCAGCCACAAAAAGGAATGAAATAATGGTCTTTGCAGCAACTTGGATGGAGCTGGAGGCCATTATTCTAAGTGAAGTAACTCAGGAATGGAAAACCAAATATCTTACGTTCTCACTTATAAGTGGGAGCCAAGCTATGAGAACGTGAAAACATAAGAATGATATAATGGACTTTGGGGGGTTGGGTAGGAACAGAGTGAGGGATAAAAAACTACATATTGGGTATAGTTTACATTGCTCAGGTGTCAGGTGCACCAAAATTTCAGAAATCACCGCTAAAGAACTTATGCATGTAACCAAAAACCACCTATACTCCCAAAACTATTGAAATAAAAATAAATCAATAAATGAAAATAAATTTCATGAGGATGTAGTAAGCTGAGAATTGAATACCGAATGCCACAAGCAAGTCTATTTTTTAAGAGTACAAAAAAAAGCAGGCATATACACATATTCAGAAACAGTTGAACAAAAAGGACGCTAGTGACTCAACATTTTTGACACTTAACAGTGGGTTGACTTGATTTTAGTTCCAGGAACGGGCAAAGGTTCAAGTTGGATCTCAGTTTATTCAAACTGGTTTTCCCACCATCTTTAGTTACATCGTGACAGTACTCCCACTACTATGCCTCAAATACCAAACACTATGCCAATACTTTTATTGGATTAAAGAAAAGAAACCTCAAGTAAACATGTCTGATACCTCCAAAGATCACATATCTTTTTTTTTTTCACCAGTTATTTTTGCTCCCTATTTTCTTGTAGGTGCTTTTGCTGATATGGGGTTGAATGTAAATAAGACCACAGCACTTTGTGGCTGGCTATTTCTGTAGAGGAGACATCTGTAAAGGGCAAGTAAGGTCAGTTCATTGCCCAGACGATTTCCAACTAGGTCCAAACCTGTTTAGCTGCAAATACAATATCAGTTCTTTCATGCATTCTTTAGTACAAAACATCTAGCTGCTGTTATTTAAAGTGGACTACAATTTCCAAAACTTTCACAATCCAAGAAATGCCTGAGTGTGCCTGTCATATAAATAAATTAATGTCACTTCATCCTGAGAGCATTAAGGTATTCTACAGACTATAAGACCTCTGGATCCACCAGGCAAGAAAGACTCACAGAGTTAAAAGCCATCAACTGCTCTTCTCTCCATAGTAGCAGGTTTGTCACTATAACAAGTACAAGGTTTGGCAAACCTCATAAAGCAAATGGGTTTGTTCCCATAATCCCAGGCCTCTGGGCTTGGCTTCTGATCAGCAACAGTATGCTGGCGCACTTCTTACACAGGAAAAGACAAAATGTGGCTGTTACTAAAATACTAGGGAGAGTATTAATTTTTGTCCTCAATAATATCATATAAGGTACCTTAGATATTTCTGCTAGTTTATCACTGTGTACTGCACTGAATAATATGAATCCAGCCACAACAACTACAATAAAAACATGAGACACAGGATTTAATCAATGGCAGTTCCAAATATTTTCCGTGTGGGGTCAAATAACAGGATTCTACCAGTAGCTTGCCATTTCCTGCAGTTATGCTAAAAGGTCAAATAGGTTTATGTGTAGGTAGAAGAGTAAAAGAGTTTAGTCTAACAATGAGATTTAGTTTAAGAATTAGGACCAATTACATGAAATTCTTCTCTTCTCAATAAGCATTCTAGAACTACCATTTGATCCAGCAATCCCACTCCTGGGTATCTACCCATAGGAAGAGCTACCCATAGCTCACACATGTTTATAGCAGCACAACTTGCAACTGCAAAATTGTGGAACCAGCCCAAATGCCCATCAATAAACAAGTGGATAAAGAAACTATGAGAAATATGTGTGTGTGTGTGTGTGTGTGTGTGTGTATATATATATATATATATATATATATATATGATGAAATACTACTCAGCCATAAAAGGAAATAAATTAATGACATTTGCACCAACTTGGATGAGATTGGAGACCATTATTGTAAGTGAAGTAACTCAGAAATGGAAAACCAAACATCATATGTTCTCACTCATAAGTGGGAGCTAAGCTATGAGGATGAAAAGGCATAAGAATGATACAATGGACTTTGGGGACTCAGGGGGAAAGGGTGGGAAGTGGGTGAGGGATAAAAGACTACAAATTGGGTTCAATGTATACTGCTCAGGTGATGGGTGCACCCAAATCTCGCAAATCACCACTAAAGAACTTACTCATGTAACCAAATGCCACCTGTTCCCCCAAAAAACTATGGAAATAAAAAAATTAATAAAAGTATTCTAGAGATTATTACATTACTTAAAAGTGAGGCACCATAGCATGGAATGAGGCCTGCCAAACTCTGGAGAGATTGTGCAAGCAATGCTTCCCACTGGGCTGTTAATGATCCACAGCTGGCCAGTTATGTACCTTGCTTATCTGTATCATGGCCACAAGGATACGTAGACCCTGGTTATCTCTCTATTCAAGATATAGGGATGACTGTTTGTTACAGACTGGAAATGATAGGGTGGAAAGGTTCTAGTTATCAATGGTGGGAGATAGGGGCACTGAAGAGGAAATATTCCTCAGTAAAATCAATTTACACTTTAAACAATAAGAAAATCATCTAAGAAATATTCTGATTGTTGCTTTAATTAGTTCTTGTTTCAAGACAATCTATTTCTTATGGACCACCTACATGGTAATCAGAAGGACAAACACATCATTATCTCTACCAATCACATTACCTTCAAATATGACCTTCGCTGATCAGGTTGTTAAAAATTCTAAATGCAGCAATTCTGGAATAGTTCTTATCTCACAAGAGGAGAAATAACCAAAATGCTGTAAATGCCAATGAATCCCCAAGGAAATATTGGAGCTTCTTCTATGGATATTTTCATAAAGGAAACAAAGACGACGACTTGTGTATTAGTCCGTTCTCATGCTGCTAATAAAGACATACCCAAGACTGGGTAATTTATAAAGGAAACAGTTTTAATTGACTCACAGTTCAGCATGGCTGGGGAGGCTTCGGGAAACTCACAATCATAGCAGGAGGAAAAGCAAACATGTCCTTTTTCACACGGCGGCAGCAAGGAGAAGTGCCGGGCAAAAGATGAAAAGCCCCTTATAAAATCATCAGATCTCGTGAGAACTCACTATCACGAGAACAGTATCAGGATAGCCACTCCCATGATTAAATTACCTTCCACTGTGTCCCTCCTACGACATGCGTGGATTATGGGAACTACAATTCAAGATGAGATTTGGGTGGGGACACAGCCAAATCATATCAACTTGTTATAGTTGAATAGTCCTAAGATGGGAGATATTCTAATAAGAAATGCCATTGAAAATATTGCAAAGAAAATGCAATAATATACTACCTAAATTGGCTATAAAGTGTATGTTCTAACCACTTCCTCCCCAACTCTCATTGAATTTTTTGGTATAGGAGTATAATAAACAATAAAACAGCATAGTTATGTAATGAAGTACATGCATAAAATAATATAGAAAACAATTGGCAAGAAATATTTAGTAAAGGAAAATCTATTGAATGATATTAAAATTGTTTTTATTAAAGCATGTAAAAATGTTGGAAAGGAGAGATAATAACAATAATCAGTAACAATAAATGGAAAGGTTCAGATAGGCACAGTGCATTTTCTTTCCCAGTATGAAATAATCAAAGTAAATTAAATAACTTACCAACCCTATAAGGCTTTGAAAATCAAGTTGCTATCAAACCCAGAGAGATTCTTTCTGTATTATCTGGATGAAAGTTTGAAAATTGAGTTGGTTGTTTGAAGTGATTTAGCTACTTGGCACCAAATATCCAGAACCAGATGCATAGATAGAAACTAACATTCTGCAAGTGTACTCACAGAAAGGTGATTCAGAGGACCCTGCACCTGCTAAAGTACATAACCAGGTTTTCTTATTTCAGAATGACTAAATACAAAGAGGATTCTACCTCCTATTTTTCAGTTAAAAGACATAAGGAACATAGGAATATGGACAAACCATTAGCTTTACTCTTGCTAGCTATCGATTTTCTTTTTCACTCAGCCTACTATTTTCAAATCAGGTGAAAATTATTCCACTAATGTGATCTGAAATAAGAACACACCCACACAAATGGCTAAAAGCTGAAGGCATAGGTGAAAGATATATTTGTAAAAAGAGTACTCCAATAAAACCAAGGGCAAGGGTTGGGCTAAAAGTCAAATTAACCTTTCCAGAAATATGTAGGTTACTTAATTGACTTGGAGAACTATCATTTTATTTACTTGTCTTTTGTTGGAACCATTCCTAAATCTTTCCAGGAGGATAAATTGTAACACTGTCCAAAAACAAACATCTCAAAATCTCCCCAAGAGACCTGCTCATAAATGACACTCCATTCCATGAAGTGGCTTATTAGTGATGACCTTTCAGGCCTTCTTCATGCCTAGAACCATAGGGACAGTTATTGAGTCTAAGGTATTGATTGTAACCTTAGAACTGTAAGAAAAATATGTGAAGCCCTTCACCTACAGCCAAGTGAGAGAGAATATACTTCTCAGCCTGTTTTCTAGATTCAAGATTCTAGCTATGGTATAAACAGTGGAACAGTAGAAAATTGCAAAATCACTCTAAAGGGAATATTTCATACTACATTTGGGAGCATAAAGTCAGGAAGTTAAAAGACAGATATTTTTCTGTTTCTTCATGTACATGGAAATTAATATAGCTGTGCTAGATAAACTTTCTGACATTCTTATTGCATGTGAAACAGGATCCAAGAAAAGGAATTGGAATGTTTTTCTTTAGCTCTCTACCTGTGTTGTCCAATATGGTAGCCACTAGCTACAGGTAACTATTTAAATTTAAATTAGTTAGAATTTATGACATTAAAAACTCAGTTCTTCAGTTTTACTAGCCAAATTTCAAATGCTCAGTAACCACATGTGGTTAGTGGCCACCATATTGAATAGCATAAAGTATTGATTATTTCTGTCATTGAAGGATGTTCTATTGGACAGTGCTGCTCCATAGCATAACTTACTATTTCTAATACCTTATGTTTGCATAAAGCAACTTCATCGGTTGCTTAATATTACTATTTATATTTTATAGGCAACAAAATTGCAATTAAAAGAGGTTAAATGAATTTTCAAGCCAAAATAGTGAGCAGCGTCTTGCAAAAACTGACTTTCGTGAAATTTTAAGTGAGGTCATCTGAATTCTATCAAGTGTACTTTCACAGAAACTCTGCAGTGATAAGAACTTAAAACAGATCACAAATAAGTTTATTCCTCACCTTAGTCACCCAAATAATCTAAATTCTCCATCTAGGATTTTGTAAATGAGACTGTCAGAGGTAAAGGGAGTCTATCATGTGGTTATTAGAATCCATCAAAATCTCCTCTCTTTGTTTTTAAATTACTTTGAATTGCACCCTGTTTCTTATTTCATCTTTGGATCCTTCTGATTTACATCACACTTGACATCTCTACCAATCCTTAATTTTTCCCTTTAATTTCTTTTATCAATATTTTACCCAGATGTTCTAGGCCCTTTTCTGGGTCTAACACACATTGACTAACTTCTCTACAGAGCTTGAAGATTTCTCTCAGTCCCAGACTCTAATGGGAGTAGATGACCATGGTGAGGGAAACAGCAGTGTTCAGGATCACTTGGCTCAGACAGGAATCTTGCAAGTACATAGGCAATGGGACAACCATTAAATTATAAATATAGTCCATGAGACTGGTGTTGAAATCTCCAGCTACATTGTAGATTTGTCTATTTTTCTATTTAAAATTTTCTATTAAAAATTTGTCTATTTGTCTATTTAAAATTTAAAGGCTAATGTAAGCCTGCTATCTTTTTTAAAAAAAATTGCTCTCAAGGAGTTTTCAGGCTGGTCAGAAAGGTAGAAAAATAAATAGATCACATCACTACAGCAGAGTAGGGTTACTTAGGCCAGTCTGACATGCAGACGTAGGGACTGACTGCAAAGAATGAATATTTCATTTTTTAGAGACAGAGTCTCACTCTGTCACTCAGAGTTCAATGATGTAATCATGACTCACTGCAGCCTCAAACTCCTAGGCTCAAATAATCCTCTTGCCTCAGCCTCCCAAGTAGCTGATACAGGTGCACACCACTATGCTTAGCTAATTTTCAATTTTTTTTTTTTTTTTTTTTCCAGAGACAGGATCTCCCTGTGTTGCCTAGTCTGGTCTCAAACTCCTGGCCTCAAGTGATCTTGCACCTTGACCTGCCAAAGTGTTGGAATTATAGGCATGAGCCAAAGTGCCTGGCCAAGGATGAATCTTGTAAACTAGGAAAGAGGTTGAAAGGATGAAAAAGGTAAAATAGGGAAGAGGAAATTGAGGTCGGGGTTGGGGCAGAGGACGGACAGTGGGAGGGCAGCGTGGAAAGAGTACTGGCTTGGAGAAGCCCTGACACATGGAGCAGGAAGCTTTCCAACTCTGCAAAACTGGGCTCAAGGCCCTCCAACAATGCTCCCATTTCTTGCAAAATAAATAAAATAAAATAAAGGCCAGGCGCGGTGGCTCAAGCCTGTAATGCCAGCACGTTGGGAGGCTGAGACGGGCGGATCACAAGGTCAGGAGATCGAGACCATCCTGGCTAACACAGTGAAACCCCATCTCTACTAAAAATAGAAAAAATTAGCAGGGCATGTTGGTGGGCGCCTGTAGTCCCAGCTACTCAGGAGACTGAGGCAGGAGAATGGCGTGAACCCGGGAGGTGGAGCTTTCAGTGAGCCGAGATCACGCCACTGCACTCCAGCCTGGGCGACAGAGCAAGACTCTGTCTTAAAAATAAATTAATTAATTAAAAAACAGAATAAAATCCTGCACACGCATCTGGAAACAAGTAGAGCCAAATATGCATGTGTTTAACTGACACGATCACGGTGTAGGAAAGGAACCAATGCATAGCTTAGTGTTCTTCAAGCGAAAGTCCTAGGTGGAGAAAACATAAGAAGTGGGTAGAGATGTTGGCACATCTCAGCAAAAGTCATCTCTTACACTTGGAGGTTTAGCCTTATTTGAGATGTGACAGGGTTTTAAGCACAAAACTGACATGATTAGACTTGATTTTAGTTAGCAATATGGAGGAATATTTCAAAAGCATTGAAGACTGAAGATGCAAAGCACCAGTTAGTAGGCAGTTATTATAATCCAGGTGAATGATAATAAAAGCCTGAGCTACATTAAGTTGAAATCTCAATATGGAAATGGCTGTATCCCTTGCTTGCCACACAGTAGGTGCTCAGTAAATAATTTTTGAATGAAGTCAATGGCAATAGCAATGGAGAGAGAAAGGATATGTTTTGGAAATATGAAGATTATGAAAATAAAATGTGGGATCGACAAGGTCTGAAGTCAGGGATAACTCCAGGATGTCTTTTTGAATATCAGGCAGATGATGGTGTCATAACTAAACAGGGATGTCTTCTGAAGGGGATTTGATGAAACAAGTTGAGATGACTTAAAGGCAACAAAATGTAACCTTAGAAAAGTGGGTATAATTTTTAGTTTGTATCAGAATACCTAGACCATTTGTAAAATGCAGATTCCCAATTCTCATTCCCAGATCTTTCAATTCGCGAAAGATGGAATGAAGCCTGGGACTCTGCATTTGGGGTGTGCATCCCAGGTGATACTGGGGAAGGCTGAGGACACCTTATTTTGATTAATTTGTTTAAATCTAGAGCTTTGGTGAGAGGTTGGAAATATAGATTTGGGAATCATGACTTAAAGATAATAAAAATCAATACTGACTAACCACCATGTGGCAAACTGTTCTATGCATTTTACTGTATTGACAAATAGACCTCATGCCTCTCTCAGGTAGGTATTATTACTCCCTGCATTTTACAGATCAGAAAACTGAACCATAAAGAGGTTTGTGAGTGGCGAGTGGCAGATACAAGATTTGAACTTAGGCAGCCTAAGTTCAAGGTCAAAGCCTGTGTTCTTAACCTTTATTCTATTCTAGCCCTTGATGTGCTGTATTACTTGTTGAGAGTAATTAATAGTGGCAAAGGGGATGAGATTGCCCAGGGCGATGTCATGCATGTGGGTCAAATACTGAATCCTGGAGAACATCAAATATAGTGGCAGATGAAAGTAGAGGATTAGAAGAGACTAAAGAAAAGTCTCTGAACCCATACTGGATTCTTTAAAGAGTGCCAGACTTCTTAACACAGAGAGTAAAACTGCAGAGAAGCTCTTAATAAATCTTTTTTCATAATAACATTGATGATGAAAACATAAATATTCTTAGGGACCCTGAAGGAATCCTTCACTAAGGTATCATCTAATGGCATGCTGTGATGTTTCTTCATAATATTTTCAACTACACTGGATTTTTTTAATTGCTGAAAATGGAGGACGTAACCTGGATACAATGTAATCTATGTTAAGGTATTTTTAAGGAAAAAAATGAATACGTTTTACAGGTAGATATTAAATAATGGAAACCAATATGAAGAAAACTGCTTTTATTGCTGTTGACTTATCTATCTCCAACAATAATCAGCATTCGGAATGGAGAATTTAAATCCTAGTCTTTTTTGTACAACTCATACTCAATATCTCAACTGGATGTACTTGAAAATGCAATTGGTTTTCTTTATATTTGCAAATACTTAGAACTTATTAATTTTTGGTGTGCACGATCTTTATATAATCACAGGAACACACTTTAATCTCTTGAATTTTCCTTTATTTGTCAGCAAACATAGTCTGCTAGTACTGGCAAGAATGTTAATTCAGATTAGGAGATACAAAAATAAGGGACTTCTATATAACCAATAAAACAATTTTCTGGCAATAATTTAGTCAATCATTGAAGCAAATTTTGAAGACTATGGAACCATTTGCTCTGATTGCACATTCCTTGGTTTTCTGAAATATATTTTCTTTCACTTTGTGGGTTCATGAATCCCTGGGTGCACTAAAAGTTTAAAGAAAGAATCAACTTCTTTTTCATTATCCTCTCTCTACTAAGTCACAAGATGGCCTTGATCTATTTGTGTAGTATAAAATAATCTCTTTTTTCTCTTGAGGGAGTTCCATCTGAAAAGATATTGCTCATTATAACTAGTCACAAAAATTGGTAAGCAACTATCTGAACCCCAAGGTAGAGAATACAGTATTTGTATAAAATTCTGCTCCAGGCTTTGCTTTCTCCCCATCATGATTTACCTCCTGCTTTTGCCAGAGGATAAGCAAGTGATGAATGGGTGGTTTGACACAGGACATGCTATGTGGATGCCAGAAAGACAGGTAAATGCTTTTAAAAAACATTTTGAATACAACCTGCCACTAAATCAGGAGATTTGGGGTGGGAGAGTAAGAATGTAGAAATGATATTAATACAGTGAGGAGCAAGACCCTTATTTCATCACAGAGATGAATGTAGATCTGCCACAATTTGCAAATAACACATAATTATGGATAGTTTTTGTAATGCAAAAAATAAACCCTCTAATTATATATAGAACTGATTGTAGATAATGATAGTGATCTACTAGGAATAGATTAAAGGATTGAGACCATATCTTTTCCATCTCATTCAGACATTGAGGTTTTCTGCATTGACCTGTGGAAATGGCATTAATGAGAGACACTGAAGAGAGACTGCCTAGATTGTTGCAGGGGCTTGATTTACACATTTCCCAGAATCTTCCTTGTCAGAAGGAGTATGATTATTCTTAAAACCTCAGCAGGCCCACTAGCTAGTCGAGCAAATGAGAGAAAGGAAAAGGCCCTCCATTTGGATTAGTTTTGCATGACCCAGGGAAATGTTTTAGAACTTTGAAGATTCATCAGAAAACCTTGTTTTTCCCGACTCCTACTTCCATGCTTTCTCCTCCCCACTTCTCTCCTCTCTTCCTTTCCTCTCCTATTTCTTTTTCTTTCTTAATAGTGTATTCCTTGATCCTAAACAAGCCCTATCAGCTTTTGTTTTCTAGGTAAGTAATAAAAGACAGAAATATCTGAAAGTACTTGAAGCTCTCCAGAAAACAAATTCATCTAAAGAACCCCAAATATTACTATTTGTTTTCATGAGCTCTCATATTACTCCCTGATATAACAAATTATTCCTATTACCAAAATGGAAAAGCAAATTTATGTAATGACCTTGGGCAAGAATAGTGTCTCCTTTACATAGAAAAATGATATCACCTCCGTTAAAATACTTAAGATCCCATGATGTCAGGTTTTCCTGGCTGCCACTGCCTCTGTTTTCCACTTTCTGCCTACTGGAAAGAGGCAAGAATGACAGGATGCCTCACAGTTTGCTCATCTAATATATAGTTATTTCACACAATGTGACCCTATCTCTGAACTTTGATGACCAAAATTGATTGACACTATAAATGGGAAACTATAAAGGTACTTAAAAGGAGGTAAGAGTTCTGTATTTCATCCAAACTGGTAAAATACTGACACTAGTAGATTGTGATAAATTGTGTAACACGAAATACCTAAAGCAATCACTAAAAGAATTTATACAAACAGATACACTCAAAAGCACTCAAGATAAACCAAAACAAAATTGTAAAATATATTCAAATAACCCGCATGAAGACAGGAGGAAAAAAGCAGAGAACAAAGAACAGAGAAAACAAAGAGTGAACAAAAGCAACAACAACACAAAACAAAACAAAAAACATGGCAGGCATAATCCTTAACCAATAAATAATTACATTAAATACAAATTGGATAAATACTCCAAGTAAAAGACAGAGATTGGCAGACCGAGTTTTTTTTCTTTTCTTTTTTTTTTTTTAAGGAAAACTGCAAGCTGCCTACAAGAAATCCACTTCAATATAGAAAAGTTGAAAAGATGGAAAAAATACCATGAAGATAGTAGTAAAAAACAAAGCAGGAGTGATATATTAGTGATGTAGAATTCAGACCAAAGAAAATTATCTGGGACATTACATAACAGTAAGTGTCAATCCACCCAGAAGATACTACAATCTTAAAATATATAGAACTGATTGTAGATAATGCACCAAATAACAGAGCTGCAAAATATGTGAAACAAAATATGTGAAACAAAAACTAATAGAACTGAAAAACAAATAGAATCAAATAGAAAAACCCATAATTATAGTTGGAAACTTCAGTACACTTCTCTCAGTAACTAATAGAATGATTAGACAGATAAGGGGTTTATGGTAGATAAAATTTACCAAAAATAATGATTATGAGGATCACAGAGATAGGAAACATTGAGGAGGAGCAGGTATTTTTAGAAGAGGGGGAAAGAGGGTGAGCTGGGTTTTGGGCACGTTGAGATATTCAAGAACTGTCAAGGTACAGCTGGATATCTCAGACGGTAAGAAGGCTAGAAATAGACATTTGAAGTCACCTACATATATGTGGTAATCAAAGCAACAAGCTCAGCTGAGTTTGTCAATAACATTTCATGTCTGTGTAGAAACAGGTTAGCCTACAAAGGAAAACAAAGAAGTGGTCAGATATCTTAGAGTAAACACAAGTATGTGTATGTTTGGAAAATTAAGGCCATATCAGTGCTATTCCTATCAAGCTACCATTGACTTTCTTCACAGAATTAGAAAAAATTACTTTGAATTTTATATGGAATCAAAAAAGAGCCCGTTTAACCAAGACAATTATATGCAAAAAGAACAAAGCTGGAGGGATCACGCTACCTGACTTCAAACTATACTACAAGGCTACAGTAACCAAGACAGCAAGGTACTGGTACCAAAACAGACATATAGACCAATGGAAGAGAACAGGGACCTCAGAAATAATACCACACTTCTACAACCATCTGATCTTTGACAAACCTGACAAAAACAAGCAATGGAGAAAGGATTCCCTATTTAATAAATGGTGCTGGGAAAACTGGCTAGCCATATGCGGAAAAGAGAAAGTAGACCCCTTCTTTACACCTTATACAAAAATTAACTCAAGATGGATTAAAGACTTAAATATAAAACCCCAAACCATAAAAATCCTAGAAGAAAACGTAGGCAATACCATTCAGGAGATTGGCATGGGCAAAGACTTCATAACTAAAACATTAAAAGCAATNACTCAAGATGGATTAAAGACTTAAATATAAAACCCCAAACCATAAAAATCCTAGAAGAAAACGTAGGCAATACCATTCAGGAGATTGGCATGGGCAAAGACTTCATAACTAAAACATCAAAAGCAATTGCAACAAAAGCCAAAATTGACAAATGGGATCTAATCAAACTAAAGAGCTTCTGCACAGCGAAAAAACAAACAAAACAAAACAAACTATAAAAAACTATCATCAGAGTGAACAGGCAACCTGCAGAATGGGAGAAAATTTTTGCAATCTACCTGTCTGTCAGATGGTCTGATATCCAGAATCTATAAGGAACTTAAACAAATTTACAAGAAAAAACAACCCCATCAAAAAGTGGGTGAAGGATATGAACAGACACTTTTCAAAAGAAAACATGTATGCAGCCAACAAACACATGAAAAAAAGCTCATCATCACCATTCATAAGCAAAATGCAAATCAAAACCACAATGAGATACCATCTCACGCCAGTGAGAATGGCGGTTACTAAAACATCAGGAAACAACAGATGCTGGCAAAGCTATGGAGAAATAGGAACACTTTTACACTATTGGTGGGAATGCAAATTAGATCAACCATTGTGGAAGACAATGTGGTGATTCCTCAAGGATGTAGAACCAGAAATACCATTTGACCCAGCAATCCCATTACTGGGTATGTACACATATGTTTATTGCAGCACTGTTTACAATTGCAAAGTCTTGGAACCAACACAAATGCTCATCAATGATAGATATGATAAAGAAAATGTGGCACACATACACCATGGAATATTATGCAGCCATATAAAAGAATGAGTTCATGTTCTTTGCAGGGACATGGATGAAGCTGGAAGCCATCATTCTCAGCAAACTAACACAGGATCAGAAAACCAAACCCCGCATGTTCTTACTCATAAGTGGGAGTTTAACAATGAGAACACATGGACACAGCAAGGGAAACACTGGGGCCTATCAGGGGTTGGAGGCAAGGGGATAAAGAACATTAGGACAAATGCCTAATGCATGCGGGGCTGAAAACCTACATGACGGGTTGATAGGTGCAGCAAATCACCATGACACATGTATACCTATGTAACAAACCTGCATGTTCTGCACATGTATCCCAGAAATTAAAGTCAAAAAAAAAAAAAAAAAAGAAAAAGAAAGAAAAAAAGAAAATTAAGGGCATAGAGCATTTGTTTTTTTAGATGAGTCCTCAAAAGAATGCTGCTGGGCCAGGTGCAGTGGCTTATGACTGTAATCCCAGCACTTTGGGAGGCAGAGGCAGTCGGATCACCTGAGGTCAGGAGTTTGAGACCAGCCTGGCAAACATGGCAAAACCCTGTCTCTACTAAAAAATACAAAAATTAGCCAGGCATGGTGGTATGTGCCTGTAATCCCAGCTACTCAGGACACTGAGGCACAAGAATTGCTTGAACCCAGGAGGTGGAGGTTGCAGTGAGCCAAGGTCACACCACTGCGCTCCAGCCTAGGCTACAGAACCAGACTCTGTCTCAAGAAAAGAAAGAGGGAAGGGAAGGGGAGGGGAGGGAAGGGGAGGGAAGGGGAGGGAAGGGAAGGGAAGGGAAGGGAAGCTGCTGAAAAGACGAGTAAGACTAGAACTGAAAAATGACCACAGGGCTGGCGCAGTGGCTCACACCTTTAATCCTAGCACTTTGGAAGGCCGAGATGGGCAGATCATCTCAGGTCAGGAGTTCTAGATCAGCCTGACCAACATGGTAAAACCCCATCTCTACTAAGAATACAAAAATTTGATGGGCATAGTGGCACATGCCTGTAATCCCAGCTACTCGGGAGGCTGAGGCAGAAGAATTGCTTGAACCCGGGAGGCGGAGGTTGCAGTGAGCCGAGATCGCGCCATTGCACTCCACTCTGGGCAACAGGAGCAAAACTCCATCTTAAAAAAGAAAAAAAAAAATGACCACAGGATTTCTTGATACTGAAGTCATTAATGACCTTAGCAAGAGGAATTTGGTGGAAGAAAGGGATAAGAAGTCAGCTTGGAGTGGGTAAAGGAGTGAGTAACAAAATTAAGAAATGGAGATGGTAAGTGTAATAAAAATTTTTTTGTGAAGTTTGACTATGAAGAAGAGGCAGATGTAGCACAAGGTGACAGTGACAATAATCAATAATAATTTAGCTGTACATTTAAAAATAGCTAAACAAGTATAACTGTATTGTAACACAAAGGACAAATGCTTGAGGGCATGTGTTACTTATTTTCCATGATTAGATTATTACACATTTCATGCCAGTATCAAAACATTTCATGTACCCCATAAATATATGCACCTACTATATACACCCCCAAAATAAATAAATAAATAAGAAGAGAAAGATGTCAGGGTAAGTGGAACTAGGGAGGGTTTTGATTAATTGATTGATGATTAGAGGTGTTTTATAATGTTGTTTTTTATTTTATAATTTTTGCCTATCTTTCTCTTTCTTTTTTTTTTTCTTTTCTTTTTTTTTTCTTTTTTTAGTTCTTTGAGGGAGGAATACTAGGCAAACCTGTGAGCAAGAGGCTGAGGAAAAGAGAAAGTTGATTCTGTAACTTTTTGCAAAAAGAAGGAAAGGATGAAAATAAAAGCAATGGCAAAGGGATTGGTCTTTCACAGGAGGAACGATGCCTGTTCTTAACAGAAAAAACAGGAGATGCATACCGCCATGATTAGACTGGTTATTTTGTAGGGAGAAATTCAGAGAGTTCTTTTCTAGTGCTTTTATCTTTCTTGATGCTCTTACTTCTTTGCTAAGTCACATTTATGGAAAATAAGAATGTAAGAATAATATTTGATATTCACAGATAAAGAAACAGTATTTTCTGTAACAAAAGTGAAAAAAATTACACAAAAGGGGAAACTTTTATTTTAAATTTATTCATATAAACATTCTCAAGTAGTATAAAATTAAGGCACACTAAGTTTTGTGTTTTGTTTTCATTTTCTTTTTAGAAACAGGACTGTGCTCTGTCACCCAGGCTGAGTGCAGTAGCATGACCATAGCTACTGCAGCTTCAAACTGCTGGGCTCAGGTGATCTTCCCACCTTAGCCTCCCAGGCCACCAGGACTGCAGGCGTGTGCCCTCACACCCAGCTAATTTTTCATTTTTTCTTTTTTGTAGACCCTTGCCCAACATAAGTTCTCACTATGTTGCCCAGGTTCACACTGAGTTTTATAGGTAACTAACAATTATCTAATTGTCTTAATTTAAATGAAGACAGTTACCTAATATTGGCACTGTCGTGGGAAATCAGAATGTGTGGGAACTCTTGTTTGAAAGTGACACAAAACCCCAGCTAAAACAACTTATGCAGAAATAAAATATTATCAGCTTAAATTACTGCAATTTTAGGATTAGAGGATGGTTCCAATATGCCTATATTCAAGACTGTAATGATGCCACAGAAACCTCAGCTCTGCCTTAGCTACATTACTGCAGTCTTAGCTAAACTGCAAAATGGCAGCCATGGAGTCTTGTTTTATTCTCTTGGATCCACAATTGTAAAGAAAATCTAAGCTATCTTTTCCAGAAAATCTAGCAAAATTTCATTGCATTTTATTGGCTTGAATCAGGTCATGTATCAATTTCTGAAATAATAACTGAGTTCGGGGAGGACACGATGCACTAGGCTTAGGTTTATGGTCACAATTGGAGGTGAGTGTTGTGTCATGTGGTCTACAATAGGAATAGGTAGATTCCGAAGTTGCTGAAGAAGATCAAATTCTGACTGTTCAAAATGCAATCAAATTAGTGAGCAACTTCACTTTCCTGCCTAGTATATAGCCTTTGGAGTAAACGATTAATAGATATAACTGATTTCTGGTTTGAGTTTCCTTCTGCTCCTCTTTACTATAAACGCGTCCTGAAGGTGCTGAAGCCCAGTGACGTAACTGAAAGGAAGAGATCAGATGGATGAATTTTGAACCATGGTGAATCGTTTGTAACAGTAACCAGTAATTAAGACAAGAAAAGAATTCTTAGGGGAAAAAAGGTAAGTATTTCTGTTTTTATTTGCCCTTGAACATATAGAGCTCACTATGATTAAAAATGTAAAAGATGTAATTTCAGTATATTTAAACATAAATCCATCAGCAAGCATTTTTCTGAGTAATGTCCTGATATAGTTCATTCCTAAAATTAGTTTTTATTGGCCACAGTCATGAAGCATATTATATTTGGGCATATGAGGTAATCTCATTTACACTTAGTCAAATACAAAGTAAAATCTCTATATAGTAAAGCTTATGCTCTGACCCAATGCAACAATATATACACTTTAGCTGAAATCAGCTCTAGTAAACTGTGTGTTCCTCAAGAGCTCCAATTAAGCATCATTCATGTCTGTGTTTCTTTTGCACAGCCCTGGGCTTAGAATGTAATAAGCATCAACGAGGGTTTGCAGATTTGGTGTTTTAGCAAGCCCTTCCTTTTAGATGTCTTCTAGACACAGGTATTTGAAGGATTCAAATCATCATCTCTCCACTGGATTAGGCTTTTAAAACATTTTGATTGGAATCCTGGAGATGGGGTACTGAGCAATACCCTTCCCTGTTTCTCCCCCTACCCATATTTCAGTATATGTATTTTTTTGCCCTGAACTGCATGCTTCTTTCAGTACAGAAATTATATCTTAATTTATAAATTTACTTGTTCATTGGCTCATTTATTTATTCATTAAATACTTATTAATTGTCCTGTGTATGTTAGGAACCGTAGCTATGAAAATAAGTGAGATAAAATCCCCTGAGAACACTTGGGGAAGGGTTGAACTTGGCATGCGTGATGGCTTCTTCATATCCATTCCTGTCACAATACCCGCAAAGGATACGGAGTCAGAAATGTTCAACTAATTGATTCAGTAGAGTTGTACCAAATGTAACTTTACTCTTTAGGCTTACTATGTACAGGCGCTAAATCAAATCACAAAGTATATTATTTTTTCATCCTCTTCAGTTAACAACTAAATGATGACTACCATTTATTCAAACCTATCATGCAGGAACCTTGCATGTATTATATTTTAGAAAACATTACACAGCCTTATAAAAGTTCTCATTTTATATAGGAGGGGACTGAGACTAGAAGAAGCTAGAAAAGTTTCACCCATTAAGCAGCATAGCTAGAATCTCAACTCTGGTCCGTCTGAGAATGAAGCCCATGGTTTTATTCATTGCCGCATATTGCCTCCAAAACTCTCTTGAAATACTTGCTTCTTCATTCCCTAAATTCCAATAGGCAGAACCCTAATTTCAGCAGCTCCCTTTTCTCTTGCTGCCCTCAATGAACCTTAACTTTTGCCAGTATAACCTCAACACCTCAAGCTCAATAGAAATTTGTGTGTCTGATCATGTCAATGACTATTGATCTTCTGCAGGAAAAGACTCCATGTTCATCTCTCTTTTGAATAGATGTGTCATTCAGCCACTATTTTATACATTCTCTGTTATCCCTTCACCTGTCTGGCCTCCATGGGAAAAGAACAAGTGCTTTCAGCGATGCTAGAGCAGGCCTCCCTTGGTTTACAGTTTCCCGACCTGAGGCAGGTGATCAGCCAGTGGACAGAAAGTCACCAGGGGGATCTCCTGCTCAGATGGGAATCCCATTCTCGTGCACAATAGGCTCTTTGAACTCCAAATGTTCATGATTCTTCTTACTCTTTAAAGGTTCAAATGTGTAAACATCATCAAGAGAGCTTTGTTCTCATTGTTCTTTTACACACAGAATACCCATATTTTGTTCTTGTTTATGAAACCTAATTCTGTTGCATGTTCTTACAGCCACAATGAAGACCTTTTCATTTTGAAGTATTATCTCAGGGCTGTAGAGGAAGCAGATTCAGCTGAAAACCAGGCTTATTGTAAAGAGTATAAACATGGGCTCCCAAAGTGTGGTTGCTAGGGTATCATCACAATAAAAAATATGCACATAGGGCTTATTGCCAGAAGATAATAAAGGACCAAGGTGATGGGAAAAAAAAATAGTGGTTCCATTGAGAGGTGGTGTCTGAGGTCAATGTCAGTGAGCATCTTCATCATTGCTTTTTTGAAAGGTTAAAGTTTCCCAGTCTGTATGCGGGAATGAACAAAAACATGTATACCCTGAAACAATAACATGCAGAGACAAGATAGCGTCAGAAAGATAAAGCCTGTTCAGCTGTGTTTCCTGACAGTCCTGCCCAGCACACTTCCACCTCGGACCTAGAGCTGGGTTTCTAAAGGATAATTATACCAAGTGATATCATGATGGATGGCTTCTTTCCAACAGTTTCATGGCTTATCTTTTGGGACAGGGAGTTAAGAGAGATAGCAGGCCATGAACCGTTGCCACAGCATGACTGGGGCAGAGGGAGACAACAGGTTAATTTTTGGTGTTCTAATTCATCTGGGAGTGCAGGGCCTGGGTCCCCGCTTTGGAGTCCTCTGAAATCAATCCTTCATTATCGCCACTTCTTTAACAATACAAATATCGGCCAGGTGCAGTGACTCATGCCTGTACTTGCAGCACTTTGGGAGGCCAAGGTGGGTGGATCAGCCGAGGTCAGGAGTTCGATCCCAGCCTGGACAACGTGGCCAAACCCTGTCTCTACTAAAAATACAAAAATTAGCCAGGCGTGGCAGGAGGCACCTGTAATCCCAGCTACTCAGGAGGTTGAGGGAGGAGAATCACTTAAACCTGGGAGGCAGAGGTTGCAGTGAGCCAAGATCATGCTATTGCACTCCAACCTGGGCAACAAGAGAGAAACTCCATCTCAAATAATAATAATAATATCAATATATGATCAACTTAACTTTATGTATGCAATTTTTAATTCAATTCTTTTGTAGCACTTGCTAAATACTAGACAATGTTCAAAGCGTGTTACATGTATTTACCAATGTAATCACTCCTATGATGTAGCTAGTATCATTGTTCCTATTTTATAAACAAGAAAACTGAGCACAGCGGGATGTGGTGACCAGTGCAGGTCACATGACTGATGAGTGGTAAAGCCAGGACTCCACCTGGACCCTGGAGTCCATCCTTGGCCTTTTCTTTTAACTAACACTGTTGCCTTTTCTGACCATTTATTAAAAATTATTATTCTTTTAAATACTTTTTTAGACAAAGCTTATAAAAATAAATCATTATTTATTAACAACAATTCAGAACCGTAAGTTTTCATTATAGAATACCTTAAACTTGATAATTTAGTTTTTATATTTAAATCACATGTAATTAATGCTTTCAGTCATAGGTGAAGTAGCTTATTCTTTAATAATAGCAAAAGAGTCAGTCTCCTGATATTCTTAGCTCATGCTTCTCAAACTGGAGTGTATGTATCAATGTGTGTGTTTGCAGCTAGCTCACGGCAAATAAAAGGTATATCTCTCAAGAGTATCCACATTTATGTGAAGATTTCAAGAAAATTATGTGAAATCAAATGTGAATATTTATTACAAGGCAGAAGGAAAAATGAATAAGATGAGAGGAGAAATTCTAGAAATGTTGGACTTACAACAGGAAGTTACAAGACTAGCCCGAGGCTGAGGGACTCTGGGTTTGTGTTCATGACCCTCTACCATTTTAAAACACTTTGGTTGAAAAGTCCGGAGGGACATGGTGGTTCAGGCTGGGTGCAGTGGCTCAAGCCTGTAATCCCAGCACTTTGGGATACCGAGGCAGGTGGATCACCTGACATCAGGAGTTCAAGACCAGCGTGGCCAACATGGTGAAACCCCGTCTCTACTAAAAATACAAAAATTAGCTGGATGTGGTGGCGCATGCCTGTAATCCCAGCTACTCAGGAGGCTGAGGCAGCAGAATCGCTTAAGCCTGGAAGGTGGAGGTTGTAGTGAGAAGAGATCATGCCACTGTACTCCAGCCTCGGTAACAGAGTGAGACTGTCAAGAGAAAGAGAAGAAAAGAAAAACAAAAAGAAAAGAAAAAAAGAAAAAAGGAAAGAAAAAAAGAGTCTAAGAAGCAATTTTAAAAAAATTCAAGTGCCACTTGCATAAAGGTAAAGTTTCACAAGACTTTTTATGTTGTTTTCCTCAGAAATATTTATAATTTTTAGCACTTTTATAATTTGAGGGAATGGCTAGAATTAAATGGTGAAAATAGAAAAGGAGCTTCTGATGTGAGTGCCATAAACAATGTATTTTACAAAATGTTTACAAAATGTATGAAGAAGAAATAAAACGCAAACCCCTTTTTTTTTTTTTTTTTTTTTTTTTTTTTTTTTTTTTTGAGACAGAGTCCACTTGCTCCTGTTGCGCCCAGGCTGGAGTGCAGTGGTGAAGATCCTCGGCTGCACTTCCAAGGCTCCACCTTCAACTCCGGGTTCAGGCCATTTCCCCTGCCTCAGCCTCCTGCCGAGTAAGCTGGGACCTATAGGCGGGGCACGGCCACCACGCCGGCGCTAATTTTTTGTATTTTTAGTAAGAGATGGGGTTTTCACCGCATTAGCCAGGATGGTCTCGACCTCCTGACCTCATAATCCGCCCACCTTGGCCTCCCAAAGTGCTCGGATTACAGGTGTGAGCCACCATGCCTGGCCGAGAAACAAACTTCTTTATTTGAGAGAAAGAAAGAAAGAAAAGAAGGAAGGAAGGGAGGGAGGGAAGGAGAGAGGGAGAGAGGAAGAGAGGGAAGGGAGGGAGGGAAGGATAAAAAGAAGGGAGAAAGGGAAGAAGGAAGGGAGGGAGGAAGGGAGGGAGGAAGGAAAATAATTTACTTTTCCCATATTCAGCTTAGTCATCTCTTAGGGACCACCGTGTTCTCTGAACCATCTCTGTGGGCCCAACATTATCTCAGGCACTGTGGGCAGCTTCCAGGGAAAAGAGGAGGCATGCTTTTAACCCATTAGCAGCTTCTAAGAAAATGACGCAGATGAAATGAACATAATCTATAATGCCTGGAAATAGAAACACATATGTATATAGCAGCTGTGGACTGCTTTGTTTTGGTAATATGATTACATACATGTAAGAAAGAAATTTTAGGGTCTAAGTCTATTCATTTGGTACTTCAATGCCCAATAGATGTAACACACACCAATTGAAATAGGTAAGCTTATGCATGCCCCCTGTATGTAAAGTGTCTCTCTATCTTCATGTAATAAAGCAAATATAGACAAAGGCATTCTCTAAATCAAAGGACTTTGGGCTGTTTGGGGATTCTGTTATTAGGTCACAGGAATAACTCAGGTTACATTTTCACAGTCCCTCTATAAGTGAACCATTGAATACATAAAGCACATAAAACACACAGGGACTTTTGGCTTTGATGGTTGGCAAAGTCCACACACCCAGCTCTACTTTTCTTTGCACCACCCTACCCCGCTACATTTTTAAATCCACGGGCAATGTTGAGTGAAAGCTTACTCAATACTGCAGGCACCCCAGGAGTTATCCTGGTGAAATACATAAACGTTCTGTCCTTTCGGATACAGCAAGACTCTTTTAGATTTTAGTGGCTAAAATATAAAGTTTGCATCCAGTCTTGGGGAAACCTCAACTTCAAACATGAAACAAAATTCAGTTCAAGAATCTAGCCTTGCCAAGTTTCTCACTCCATCTGTTTGACATCTTGGTCTGGTCCTTGATCAGGCTTTACTTAAAAAGTAAAACTGAATAAAAATTGATTTCATAATTAACAAAACTTAGCCACTCTCCTGATGTGTTACTTATCTTAAAAACAATTCTAATTCAGCTCTATAATTATATAACTTAATTATGTAGTTGTACTTTTCAGGCAAAAGTATAACCTAATAAAATCTTCTCAAATATTATACTCAACAAATACATGAAGCACAAAAGGGCCATTTTCTATTACA
>NW_016806325.1:701543-740791 GCF_001698545.2 Rhinopithecus bieti
TACTTTTCAGGCAAAAGTATAACCTAATAAAATCTTCTCAAATATTATACTCAACAAATACATGAAGCACAAAAAGGGCCATTTTCTATTACAAAAAAAAGAATATTTTTTTTTAAGAATTCATTGAAGACTCCCCAATTATACTTTTATATAAATTGACTAAAAATTTTTCCCCAAATCAGAAAGTTGAAATCCAAGAAAGTATCAATAAATATACTTTAAAAGGAACAAATAAGTTACTATGCAAAAGAAGCAGAGACTATGTTCAAGAGAAGCATAATTATTCGAATATTTATTTTTTCAGATTTGGTTGGTCTGAATAGCTATTGAGTTTTATCTAATGTCTTTAAATCTGTTACTATGCATAACATTCTACTTGTGGCATGTTTTAAGACACTCTTTGGTCATGTTTTTGCACATTTATAAAATAACAAATTCAATGTTATTACTCAACGAGCTCATAACGTAACTGATCTTGTAAAAACGTCATCACTGATGAGAAAGATTCATGCCTACGCTATGACTCAGGGAAGCAGCCCAGTAGCCTCCGGGAGCAAGCAGCTATATGCATCATTGGGTGCATTTGCAAGGTTGGAATTCAGAGCTTTTGCAATAGGCTTCATCCAGAAGGAGGTAGGAAAATAGCATGGGTGTGACTTGGGAAAAGAGCTCCAAGTTAGCCGTGGGAAGCCATGGGAAGCCGTGGGAAGGCCACTTGGTTCCCACCTTCTCCCTCTTTCCTGCACTATATCTAAACAAACCTTTTGACAACTGGTAAACTGGGAATTTTGACTGTAGGATACACAGTTCTAAGACATTTAAAATCTTCCTTTTTACAAGGGAAATTATTCAACTCTGAAAATTTAGTAGGCTGTTTGGGGCTGGGTTCCTAGGGAAGTTCACTGTTTTAGATAATACTCTTTGACCTCTAAGGAACAGAGAGACCCACTTTACTTCAGGGCAGGGCTTGGGTGTGATCTGAAAATATTCACACAGACCAGAATGGATCAGAAGGTCATAAGACCCTAGATGTTCCCCAGTTTTAGGCCCTGGTCTCTCTCCTTTGGTCTCTTTCATATCCCCTGTTTCATGACCTCTCTCTGACTCAGTCTCTCTCAGTGACATCACTTTCTTCTTCTTCTTTTTTTGTTAACCTTTTATTTTAGGTGCAGACTTGTTATGTAGGCATACTGTGTGTCTCGGGGGTTTGGTGTATAGATTATTTCACCACCCAGGTAATAAGCTTAGTACCCGGCAGGTAGTTTTTGGTCCTCACCTTCCTCCCACCCTCCACCCTCAAGTAGGCCTCAGTGTTTGTTGTTCCCTTCTTTGTGAAAGACATTCTTTTTTGACCAGCTTTTTCTCTCTTTTCTATGCCATGTCATAACTTAATCTTGCACGTGGCTTTGGCTTACGTGAGCCTGTGGCAACTTGACAGCTCCAGTAAGATTACTTCCTGGCAATTCATCCCTTGTTGTTGAGTCCAAATTGCCAAAGGAAAGACTCTAGTAGGCCCAGCTCATCTTTGTATGCCAGTTCCTGAGTAAGTGATGGCAAATCTATGCGCTGGCTATCTTGAGGTCAGGCTTCTCAAATCTCTGTGCATGTGTGGTGCAGCTCATGAGTTTACAGAGCAAAGGCTACATATGGAGCACACTCCCCAGAAAGGCTTGTGGCAGGCCCGAAAGTGGCCAGTATCTCTAAGAAACTTTATTTTTAATATGCTCTTGGCTCTTTATTAAAATATTCAGTTTTTTCATTCAACACATTTTTATCAAGCAATCTCTATGAGTCAGATAGAAGGGAGACATCAAAATTTGAGGGGCAGGCTGGGCATGATGGTTCATGACTGTAATCCCAGCACTTTAGGAGGCTGAGGCAGGCTGATCGCTTGAGGTCAGGAGTTCAAGACCAGCCTGGCCAACATGGTGAAACCCCGTCTCTACTAAAAATACAAAAATTAGCCAGGCATGGTGGCAGGTACCTGTAATCCCAGCTACTCAGAGGCAGAGGCAGGAAAATCGCTTGAACCCAGGAGGCAGAGGTTGCAGTGAGCCGAGACCACGCCACTGCATTCCAGCCTGGGCAGTCAGCCTACGCAAGACTCCATTTCAAAAACAAAACAAAACAAAACAAAATTGAGGGGCAAATATGGCTTCTTAGAAACACACGCTCCCCAGTGACTCCCTGAGATGCAAGTCTCATCCCCCAACAGACTTCTGAAGGGTCAGGTATCTAACCCTCATCATTTGCAGGATGTTTTTGATTTGACAATGCTATGAAATTTATTTATTCTGTCAGAATGGAGGAAAGATGTTTTTAAATACATAATCTCCACCTCTATGTAAAAATCTGGCTTGTATCTTCACAGCATAAAATTCAACAGTGGACCCCCCCAACCCCCACAAGTAGTTTTGGAGGATCTATGTCATTTCAATTTCTGAAATGATTAAATATGAACATATATTTATATATAAATAGAATAACACTAAGATATACATAAAAGCAAATACAGGCGCCAAGGCAGGAAAGGCAGAGGCAGATGGCGTATAGAAAGGAGAAAAGGGTACCCATGTGAAGAGTGATGCTTTCTTATTTAATAAATTCTGAGAGTCCCAGTGCCATGTTTGTTTGCTTGTTGCTGATTTATTTGGTTGCCATGTTTGTTTTGAGTCTTTTTACTCTTGGTAGATACTCAAGCAGTGAAAGATCTGCTTGAGCAGCCCAAAAGCTGCATAAATGCTTTAAATACACCTGATAAATGCTAGATACACCTGGATTTTTTACTGAAGCAGTGAAAAAGATCTTTCGCTGCCTCAACCAGGTGACCAAGGTCAACACCCACAGTGTAAGTCATGTTCTTGGTGTGCAGCCTTGATAAATGGGGTAGCAACAACCCTTCACTATGTGGTCTCCCCTCCAAAGACCCAAAACCCCAGTCTAAATATGAGACATACATCAGATAAATCCCTGCTGAGGATCGTTTTAAAACACACCTGACCAATGCTCCTTCAAACAGCCAAGGTTATCAAGAGCAAGGAAAGTCTGAGAAACTCAAAGCCATGAGGGGCCCAAGGAGACACGACGACTAAATGTTAAATATGGAATCTTAGATGGGATTCTGGAGCAGAGAAAGGACATTGGTAAACTTTAAAGATGCATGAATACAATATGGACTTTCGTCAATAATAATTTAACAATATTGGTTCATTAATTTTAACAAATATACCCCATTAAGATAAGATGTTAATACCGGGGAACTTGGATATGAGGTATATAGGAACTGTCTGTACTATTGTTCTAATTTTCCTGTAAATCAAAAACTATGCAAAACAGAAATTTATTTAAATAATTAAAATGTTAGTACTATTTAGAAAAGCGAGAGAAAGGTTTTTATGTAAATTTTAATAGGGTAGTTCTGATGTTATACTTGAACTTCAGAGATTGTCTTGTAAATTCTCTAGAGTTATGCTACCTTATACATTCTTATTTCTCACAGATTCTGGAGATTTAAAACAGAGAGAGAAATGGGGAGTGGATATTCCTCAGGGAATAAGAGGCCTTAAAACTTGAATGTAGTGTCAAGATCAAATCTTTAAGACTAGGCTTCACCTTTTAAAATAATGCAATAATTTTTATCATACAATAACAAATGTTGTAAATATATGAAAAGGGGAAAAAAACACCCAGTGCCCGCATATAGCATATCATCTATTTTCTTTTATTATTCCATATTTCTTCCCACTCACTGCAATTATAATACTGATGAAATTGAGCATTCAGATTTTTACACTAAAATTTTATTATAACATTTTCTAGGTTACTTCATATCTTAAAATTTTCACTTTAAAAGTCTGGATAAGAGTGCATTGAGGAGTTATACCGTAATTTAGTGGAACAATTCCTACTGCTATTTTAAATAATCGTTTCTACCACGGAAGAATCAAACGCTCCCCTACCCTTCCTGTGTCCCCCAGCTGAGAGTTGAGATGTGACTGTGATACATTTATTCCTTGGAAAAACATGCAGTGTCTGAACTCTTGACCTGTGCCTCCTGCCAGGGTCCCGGGAGGAGGTGTGCAGCTTTGGGGCTGCTCAGCAGCTTCCGGGCTGCAGAGTTTCTGCTCTGCCATTCTGGAACTAGACCAGGCCTTGCCTTTCCCTTCCTAGTTTGTACAATGCTTCCCTCTAAAAATTAAAGTTATCTGGCCTTGGGCATTTAAAATACATCCCCCTGCTCATAAAAGAGAAGATGAAGTTTGCTGTTCTTAATTTTAGGCATCGCATGTCTTAAAAGTGAAATCTTTTCATAGACAGGCACTCAACAAAGGGAATAATAACGGGTGAGGGTGGCAGAGTTGATCATAAATCATAAAGCTGCAGCGTCAGGAAAGGTGGAGATCATGCGTTATTTGTAAGATGTCATCACACTACGATCATCTCTGAAGCCTGTCAACTCGAGAGAGAGAAATGCTAGATACACCTGGCTTTGACTCCTTGTGTGTACGTGTGTTTAAATCACAAGTGACTAAATGAGATTTGTTTTTCTTCTTAATGTCACAGCAAAAGTAAAAGCTCAAGTTTGGTCTTGCCACAGTCGAAGAAAAGGAAGTGGAATTATCAACAATTTTTTAAAAAGGTGTTCTGTGGCAAAAAGCACAGGACAGCAGGGGGGTCACCTCAAAAAATGTGTAAGAGCACCCTGCACCAACTCATATAAATAAATGGTCGCTGCACTGGCAGAACTTACGTCAGGAAGATGAAAAGCACGAGTAATGTTCTTGTCAAAAAGGGAAGTTCTGGACTATTCCATACAAACAGGCAGTAGAAGGAGGCTGGAGCCATGCTGATCAGCCTCGTGAGTAAACATTGGTGAGGTCAGTTCCAGCATGGAAACAGACAGGTCCTTTCTTTGTGAACTGGAGTTGATACATCCAGCCCCATGGCTCATCCCAAGAAAGAATGGAAGCGCCCAGAAAACTGAGAGGAAGCAGCTATGTCCCATAGGTCACCTCTGACCCACCTCGGTGACGATGACCAAGATGCACATGGGAAACTGTGTCATATGGGTGAGCAGGCCCATCATTTGCTGCCCTGGGTCAGGCCTGCACATCTTGTGCAACACTCCTGGATGAGGGGCCTACAATATATTGGGCCTTTTACAGTTACACACAATAATGGCTTTTTTTTTTTTTTGAGTTGGCCTAATGTACTTCCAGTAGAAATCCCTTGTATGTCCATAGGCCTCAATCCATCATTTGAGAATTTAAAGTCGTGAAAAGCTCGCACATCCTTTTTCCCCCTGTAATTTTGTCCTTGTCATATCTTCCTGTTTTCAGACTATTGCTGTCTTTTAAAATGCTGGTAACATTTCTATGTTTAAGAGAATAAAAAGCAGATGACCTATAATTCATTTTGTGCAGTTTAGTTGGTCTTGTACTGCCAAACCTTCTCTTCCTCCATAGGAAATCAATCTGGTGTCCAAGAACCTGCTTGATTCATAGTCTAACTCAAACTTTAGTCAAATCCAGTAAATCAGGCTCCAAAGCAGGTTTAACAATGTGGAAAAGGCTGCATTTTATTTAACTTTTCAGAAAATGAGTGAATTCCTAGAGCACTGCGCCTACTTTATCCATCTTCTTGTTACTCGTAGGGCCTAGCTGAGATCCTAGCCTACCATAGGAGGTCAGTGGTGTCTATTAAGTGTGTTGAATAAGGTAGACAAAGAAAAGGCGATAAGTTAAGAAGCAAATATAAAGAAGGTTGAAAATAGAAATCCAACACAATGTTTTTAAAGGTGGGTCCTCATGACTCCCTCTCCTCCCATGCTGTGTGGGGGCTGGGGGCTGGCTGCAGAGTAGGGGGAGCCTGACACCCCTGCCACAGACTCCACTTCCTGTTTCTGACTGCCTGGGCTTGGGTGTAGGGTGCTGGGAAGGAGGGCAAGGCTGGGGGTTGGGGGTCAGATAAAGCAGGATGAAGGAGTTGTGTGAATACAGGAAGAGCCCTCTGATCACAAGTCAGTTTCAGGGCATCAGCCTTTAGAAGGTGATGACATTGCCAGGTGGAAGCAATCTTGCTCCAGGGCACACACCTTGCCTGAGGAGGCTGGGTGACCTTTGAGCCCCATGTACCTTCTCTGAAGGGCTTCTTTACATGGTGTTCAATGGCACAATCATGTGTGACAGACCTAGGCCTCGTGGTAGAATGTGTCCAATAACAAAGGATGGAAGTTGGAGGGAAGTCAGGCAGTTACGGCAGTCAACACCAACCGCTCACGCAGAAGACCCTGCTCAGCTAAACAGGTTGCTTTGAGTGTCACTTAATGAGCGAGTTCACCCAAAAGAGCCCTCACAGGGAGCTACACCTGAGCCTGCTGAGCCAGGATTCAGTCTTCTAAAGTACCAAGTGGTCCTAAGTTCAGAGACTGAAAGCAGGTACATAAGACTGTTAGTTCTACTGGGACACAGAGCTCTCACCCCATGTGGGTCAAGTGGGTGCAGTGTTAAATGTGAGTTTTTCCTCCTTTACTGAAGGGCTAGATGGTTTTCCAGCAGCATTTCTTCAGGTTGAGAACCTACTGACAACCCACCAAATAGGCACTGTTGACTCCCCTGGAGAGTGGGTATTAAGTAGGAAGGCAGCCTGGATGTGGTGACTCACGCCTGTAATCCCAGCACTTTGGGAGGCCAAGGTGAGCAGACCACCTGAGGTCAGGAGTTCAAGACCAACTTGGCCAGTATGGTGAAACCCCATCTCTACTAAAAAATACAAAAGTTAGTCGGGCGTGGTGCCACATGCCTGTAATCCCAGCTACTACTCCAGAGGCTGAGGCAGGAGAATCGCTTGAACCCGGGAGGCAGAGGTTGCAGCCAGCTGAGATCAGGCCACTGCCCTCCAGCCTGGGAGACAAGAGCCAAGATTAAGACTCCGTCTCAAAAAAAAAAAAAAAAAAAAGTACGAAGGCAGTGGGGTTGATGCATTGCAAGGACAGACTCTGAGGGGAGGACTCTTTGAGCAGCGAAATGTCCTGCTCAGATTCTGACCCATGCCTTCAGCCTTACACACAAGACAACTTGTCTGGGAAGCCCAAGGGATTCCAATGATAATTCATCTTGTAGCAACCCCCTGAGGGTTCCTCTGAACTGTGCCTGCAGCGCAGTGAATCTAGATGCTGAGTGGAAAGGCACTCCACTTAGGGATATACTGACTGCCCAGTGGCTGCCGCCCTAACACAGCCATTTGTATTTAGAGCTTGCTCCTAGCTCTTGGCTGTTGCTGAGCTATTTGGCACAGATATATTGACAGACACTTCTATTAGCTGTTTAAACTGACACAGGTACTCACCACTGGCTATTTGACAGGGGAGAAGCAAATATGGCATGTGGAAGTGGAAACACTCTCAGATCAAATTTAAATCTACTGTATTTACTGAGCAAGTACTCCTATTTTGGGAATTTGGAGAAATTCTGGGTTTCTGAGCTTTAACTAAAAGCCGTAGGAAGGAGAGAAGTTAGTACCCCCGCACCCCCCCACCCCAGGCCCCATTCTCCTCTCTCCATTGTGCCTGTCACACCTTTTGGGTGTGGATACTGCATGGCTCCTGTTGGGCAGTTGCATTGATATCTATCCATATAACCTAGACTTGGGACTTTTCAAATAAACATGTCAGAGGAGGCTGGGTAGAAGACAACTTATTTCTTTGAACACAGGGCTGTGAGCTATTAATCAAGATGAAGAATCCCATACTCTTTTTTTAAAAAAGCTGTGATTGAGACTACAACACATTCCATAATCAATGTCTTTGTCTGGAGTAGAGCTCTAAGTATTTCTCTCTTTTTTTTTTTTTAGTATTTTATTTTCCATAAGTTATTGGGGTACAGGTGGTATTTGATTACATGAGTAAGTTCTTTAGTGGTGATTTGTGAGATCCTGGTGTGCCTATCACCCGAACAGTAGACATTGCACTGTATTTGTTGTCTGTTATCCCTCACCCCCTCCCACTCTTCCCCCCAAATCCCCAAAGTCCATTGTATCATTCTTATGCCTTTGCATCCTCATAGCTTAGCTCCCATATATCAGTGAGAACATACAATGTTTGGTTTTCCATTCCTGAGTTACTTCACTTAGAATAATAGTCTCCAATCTCATCCAGGTCACTGCGAATGCTGTTAATTCATTTCTTTTTATGTCTGCATAGTATTCCATTGTATGTATATATACCACAGCTTCTTTATCCACTAGTTGATCAATGGGCATTTGGGTTAGTCCCACAATTTTGCAGTTGTGAATTGTGCTGTTATAAACATTCGTGTGCAAGTGTCTTTTCAAATAATGACTTCTTTTCCTCTGGGTAGATACCCAGTAGTGGGATTGCTAAATCAAATGGCAGTTCTACTTTTAGTTCTTTAAGGAATCTCCACACTGTTTTCCATAGTGGCTGTACTAGTTTACATTTCCACCAGCAGTGTAGACGTGTTCCCTGTTCACCGCATCCACGCCAACATCTACTGATTTTTGATTATTTGATTATGGCCATTTTGCAGGAGTGAAGTGATATCACATTGTGATTTTGATTTGCATTTCCCTGATCATTAGTGATGTTGAGCATTTTTTCATGTTNTGCTGTTAATTCATTTCTTTTATGTCTGCATAGTATTCCATTGTATGTATATATACCACAGCTTCTTTATCCACTAGTTGATCAATGGGCATTTGGGTTAGTCCCACAATTTTGCAGTTGTGAATTGTGCTGTTATAAACATTCGTGTGCAAGTGTCTTTTTCAAATAATGACTTCTTTTCCTCTGGGTAGATACCCAGTAGTGGGATTGCTGAATCAAATGGCAGTTCTACTTTTAGTTCTTTAAGGAATCTCCACACTGTTTTCCATAGTGGCTGTACTAGTTTACATTTCCACCAGCAGTGTAGACGTGTTCCCTGTTCACCGCATCCACGCCAACATCTACTGATTTTGATTATTTGATTATGGCCATTTTGCAGGAGTGAAGTGATATCACATTGTGATTTTGATTTGCATTTCCCTGATCATTAGTGATGTTGAGCATTTTTTCATGTTTGTTGTTCCTTTGTATATCTTCTTTTGAGAATTGTCTTTTCATGTTCTTAGTCCACTTTTTGATGGGATTGTTTTTTTCTTACTGATTTGAGTTCGTTGTAAATTCTAGATATTAGTCCTTTGTCAGATGTATAGATTGTGAAGATTTTCTCCCACTCTGTGGGTTGTCTATTGACTCTGCTGACTGTTCCTTTTGCTGTGCAAAAGCTTTTTAGTTTAATTAGGTCCCAGCTGTACTAGACATTGGCTTAGGCAAGGATTTCATGACCAAAAACCCGAAAGCAAATGCAATAAAATGTAAGTATTTCTGCTAGCTGTTCATCTCTTTAATTTCTCTCTCATGAAGGCACACTGATGGTGCATAGCAAGTGCTTGTTTGCATTTGGGTTCCCTTGAAAACAGGGTTAGGATACAGGTTTGCAGGCAGGCAGTGTATTTAGAGATGTGCATCTACTGTATACTGGGTGCTTTTGCTTATCTCATCTCATTCACTGTTCACAACAACATAGAAAGGATAACAATGACAGGCAAACTTTAAATGGCACTTCTAAGCAGCTCACAGATACTCCAACAATAACATTATGCAGTAATGTAACCACAGTAACCACTAACAATATTATGAGTATCCTCACTTAATAAAGACACAGAAAGGTTAGGAAAGTGCCTAAGCTTTCGCAGCCAGTAAATGGCATGGTCAAGGCCAAATCCAGGCAATCTGGTATCAGAGTTTTTGCTCTTAGCTGCAAGGCTCTACTGCTTCTGAATCATGGACTACTAGGTTTGTTTTATCGATGAAGAAACTGAGGCTCAGTGTACCATATATTTTTGCGTTAACTGTCTGGCCACAGACTCTTCTGTCAAGCACTCTTAGTGTCCTGGTGGCCTGTGGGGTCATACTTTGTGTCACATGGTCCTGTCCCTCCCCCCTGTCCTCAGCGGGACTTAGGTGATTAGACCAAAGAGAGGTAAAAGGAAAAAGCAGCCATATGCTGCTAGCAACTTTTGACTTATGGAATGGTATTAAAAACGCAGTGACCTGAACCAGTGATCGTGTCTCTTAGAAAAACTGAAAAGGGACAAGGACAATTTTAATCAAAGAGAAATACGAGAGGTAATTAGAGCAGACAGAAGGACTGGACCAGAGTCACATTTATCACAAAATGGTAGTTTCACAAGCCCCAGGGGCCTCTCTAGTGTTGTCCCAAATCCAGCATAGCTCCAGTCCCAGGCTCATCAAGACCCAGAAGCACTTTGGTTTCTGTTCCTGGTATTCCCTGAGATTAGGCTTCATGTGAATCTTTACTGTAAACTCTCTTGATCTGAACTCGCTCTGCTCCTTATTACCAAGCTCCACATCAAAACCACTACGTAGTTAGTAGTGGAACCACATTTATCTGACTCAAAGTCCATGGACTTTCACAGCCTTCCATCTGGACCAAGAAGAACAGTGTGTCTAGCCTGATATTTTGTGATTATAGTCCCACGTGCATTTGAAAGTGGAAAGGGGCCAAGGTGGGTGGGATGTGCAGCCAAGTTTAACAAATGCTAAGTGGTCATAGCGCATTATTGGTAACACAAGTATCTTAACACAGGAGAAACACTAAAGGTGAACAGAGTTTCCTTGAAGAAGTGAGGTCCCTTTACCCTGGACTCAGACTGGAGGAGCTCTGCCCAAGGAGTACTTGTGGGTCATCTCAAGTCTTGGAGAAAGTGAGTATGGCAATATTTCAAAATAATATAAGGATGGCAAGCTTTCAGCCTTGTCTACTCCCTTATTGCAATAAAAACAAAATTTGGTGTTATTCCTTAACTTCCTGTATTCCTAAAAAAAAAAAAAAAAACATAAATTTTTCTGCTTATAATAGCAATGTGTGTTTGTTGTATTCCTAAACTGTTTATTTTCTTTCTTGGTTGATTTTTTAGTGTTTTGTTTTGTTTTGCTTTTGAGATGGAGTTTTGCTCTTGTTGCCCAGGCTGGAGTACAATAGCACAATCTTGGCTTACCGCAACCTCCACCTCCTGGGTTCAAGCGATTCTCCTGCCTCAGCCTCCCAAGTAGCTGGGATTACAGGCATGTGCCACCACACCTGGCTAATTTTGTATTTTTAGTAGAGATGGCATTTCTCCATGTTGGTCAGGCTGGTCTTGAACTCCCAACCTCAGGTGATCCACCCACCTTGGCCTCCCAAAGTGCTGGGATTACTATTGTTGTATATTGTTATTTCCCCTTTCTCTTTTTATCTTAAATTTTAATTATATTTCTTCTTATTTTTCCATTCATTTTCTTTGGATTTTTAATTGTTTTATATCACCTCTAATCTGTCATTTTGTATTACTTTATAAAATCACAGGAGGGAACCATGGTTGGAAAGAGGCCAACTGTAAACACAGTCCTCTCAAGTATCCCACGAAGAGAACTATTCTACAGGAATGACATTCTTCCTTCCTATTGATTCTTCCAACATTAGTCCTTAGAAAAAGGTACAGTATAATCATATAAAAGCTTTATAGCCAGATTTGCAGAATTCGGCATTCATTCTTTCTGCCTCCAACTTGTCTGTGACTGGTCCGATTAGCTCCTTCCAGAACAGTTACAGGAGAACAACTTGAACTATTACAGTGGTCATAAGTGCAGGATTTCTTATAAAACTAAACGTACGCTCAACCAAATAAGCCAAAAACCTGCTTCTAATCTTAGCTAAGAAAAATGAAAACTATATTCACACAAAAAACCTAAACATGAATATTTAGAGCAGCTTTATATATAAGTGCTAAAAACTAGGAATAATTCAAGTATCCTCTAACTAGTGACTAGAGGCACAAACTGTGATACACCCATGCAATGGACCACTGGAAAGCAATAGAAAGAAAGAGTTGCTGGTACAGGAGACAACATGGAGAAAGCTCACAGATGCACTATACTCGTGAAAGAAGCTGGACTCAAAAGGCTACATACTCTATGATTCCATTTAGATGATATTTGGGACAAGAAAGCAGATCAGTGGTTGTTGGGGTGATCAGGACCCAACACCAGGTGGTAGGGGTGACGAAGTTCAGCATAGTCAAAGGAATGAGAAAAACTTTGAGAGAGAAAGTGGGACCAGGGGGCCATCGCGAGAGTGGAGGCTGCAAAGCCCCCCCAGCTCTGGGAGCCCACGCTATTTATTGGTGCTCAAACAAACAGGTGGTGAGGATATGGGGGTTGAAAGGAAACAATGTATCAAGTGAAGGAGAAACCTATGACTGCTTGAGATAACAGGAGTGCTAGAAGCAAGGAGCCAGCTAGTCTAGCAGACACGCAAGCCCTGCCTCAGCTTCTCTCCCAACACTCAGCTTTTCTCCCAACACTCAGCTTTTCTCCCAACAAGTGGTTGCCAGGAGCTGGGTATTGGGGGAGAAGTTGACTACAAAAGGGCATGAAAAATCTTTCTGGGGCCATGTGTGGTGGCTCATACTCCAGCACTTTGGGAAGCTGAGGCAGGCAGATCACTTAATGTCAGAAGTTCAAGACCAGCCTATCCAACATGGTGAAACCCCGTCTCTACTAAAAATACAAAAATTAGCCAGGCACGTTGGCAGGTGCCTGTAGTTACAGCTACTCAGGAGGCTGAGGCGGGAGAATTGCTTGAACCCAGGAGGTGGAGGTCATAGTGAGCTGACATTCAGTCACTATATTCCAGCTTGAGCAACAAGAGCAAAACCCCATTTCAAAAAAAAAAGAAAATTTTTTGGATCCAGGGAAATATTCTACATCTTACTGGGGTGGTAGTCACCTAGCTGCATGCATTCGTGAAAACTCAGAACCATACACAAAAATGGTAAATCACACTGCATATAAATTATACTTGAATAAAAGAAAAATTTAAGGGTCCAGTCTCTGGAATCAGACTGCATTCAAACCTTTGCTTCTCCACATTTTGTCCATGTGACCACAGGTTACATTGTAACCTTTCTGAGTCTAATTTTCTTGACTTGTAAAACACAGCTAATAACTGCAGAGAGTTGTTGGGAAAATTAAATAAAATAATGTACATAATTGTTTACCTCGATGCCAGGCCATACAAGTGCACAATAAATGGTAAATATTACTATTTTTATCCTCCCATTAAAGAGCTAAGAAGTTGTTTAGGGCAGAAATTTCTAGACAGAGTTGTGTGAGTTTTTCTTTTAAATAGGAAATAGAATTTTATTAAACAGCTTGTTAAGAACACCAGAGTCTCATAAAAGAGGTCATCTATTTTACTTTATGGATAAAATTTTATTCCTCCAAAAAATTCTTTTCAATTCTTTCTCTAAAATATTGAAGATCAGCTCCAGAAGTCATTTGCTAATGTTTTTTGAGAGAATAATGGCCATATTGGGTAAGTTTGAGTCCTTGGAAAATAAATGGAAGAAAATGTGAATAGGTAAATAACCCTTCTGAATGTACACCCCAATACTAGTTCCTGAAATATTAATTATGCATTCATTCAACCAAAGAGCACCTCTATGTACCTGATACTGACTGATTGCCCTAGGTGTTGAAGATTCAGCAGTCACCCAAGTAGGCAAAAAGTCCTTATCCATGGGGAGCTTTGGAGTTACATTTAATATGGTTTTCTTTTCTTTTCGAGACAAGGTCTTGCTCTGTTGCCCAGGTTGGAGTGCAGTGGCAGCATCTCGGCTCATTACAATCTCTGCTTCCTGGGTTCAAACAATTCTATGCCTCAGCCTCCCGAGTAGCTGGGACTACAGACATGCACCACTGTGTCCGGAATTGGTGGGTTCTTGGTCTCGCTGACTTAAAGAATGAAGTCACAGACCCTCGCACTGAGTGTTACAGTTCTTAAAAATGGTGTGTCCGGAGTTTGTTCCTTTAGATGTTCAGATGTGTCTGCAGTGTTCTTCCTCCTGGTGGGGTTGTGGTCTTACTGACTTCAGGAAGTGAAGCTGCAGACTTTCACGGTGAGTGTTACAGCTCTTAAAGGCGGCACGTCTGGAGTTGTTCGTTCTTCCCGGTGGGTTCATGGTCTCACTGGCTTCAGAGGGAGTGAAGCTGCAGACCTTCGTGGTGAGTGTTACAGCTCATAAAGGCGACGTGGACCCAAAGAGTGAGCAGCAGCAAGATTTATTGTAAAGAGTGAAAGAACAAACCTTCCACAGTGTGGAAGGGGACCTGGGCAGGTTGCCACTGGCTGGCTGGGGCAGCCTGCTTTTATCCCCTTATCTGACCCCACCCACATCCTGCTGATTGGTCCATTTTACAGAGAGCTGATGGGTCCATTTTGACAGAGTGCTGATTGGTGCGTTTACAATCCTTTAGCTAGACACAGTGAAAAGCACTCAAAGTCCCCACTAGGTTAGCTAGATAAAGAGTACTGATTGGTGTATTTACAAACCTTGAGCTAGACACATGTTGCTGATTGGTGTATTTACAATCCCTTAGCTAGACATAAAGGTTCTCCAAGTCCCCACTAGACCCAGTAGCCCAGCTGGCTTCACCTAGTGGATTCTGCACAGGGGCTGGAGGCAGAGATGCCTGCCAGTCCTGCACTGTGCACCCACACTCCTCAGCCCTTGGGCGGTTGATGGGACCAGATGCCATGGAGCAGGGGGCAGCGCTCGTTGGGGAGGCTCAGGCCACATGGGAGCCCACCCCGGGGGTGGTTTGAGCATGGTGGGCTGCAGGTCCTGAGCCCTGCCCCGGGGGGAGGCAGCTGAGGCCTGGCAAGAAATCGAGCGCAGCGCCAGTGGACTGGCACTGCTAGGGGACCCGGTGCACCCTCTGCAGCTGCTGACCCAGGTGCTAAGCCCCTCACTGCCTGGGGCCACTCCAAGTGCAGGGCCTGCCGAGCCCACGCCCACCCAGAACTCGGGCTGGCCCACAAGTGCGGTGAGCAGCATCGGTTCCAGCCCACGCCTCTCCCTCCACATCTCCTGGCAAGCAAAGGGAAAACCGGCTCCAGACTTGGCCAGCTCAGAGAGGGGCTCCCACAGTGCTGTGGCGGGCTGAAGGACTCCTCAAGCGCTGCCAGAGTGGATACTGAGGCCGAGGAGGCGCCGAGAACAAGGGCTACTGGCATGTTGTCACCTCTCACTACCATGCCTGGCTAATTTTTTTGTATTTTTTGTAGAGACAGGATTTCACCAGGTTGGCCAAGCTAGTCTCGAATTCCTGGCCTCAAGTGATCCACCCACCTCAGCCTCCCAAAGTGCTGGGATTACAGGCATGAGCCACTGCACCTGGCCTCAATGATATTTTCTGAGTAAGCTTCCTAGGTATCCTGTCCACAGAGATTTGAATGAGATCCTTCTAGCCCCTGGACATTTAGAAACAATTATGAAGACATATCCCTCAACCACCTATCTCTTCTATTTAGCCCCACAACGTGTACCACTCTTCATTTTCTCCCTTGCAGATCTTAGACCCCCTCAGACCATGCCTTATAGCCCTCTTTCTTTTAGTAAATTTTATCTTAAAATAATTATCAACTCACAGAAAATCGAAATGATAATACAGAGAGTCCAACTTACCCTTCACTCAGCTTCTTCCAATCATAAAATCTTATGTAACTATATATAGTACAATATCAAAACCAAGAAGTTGGTATTAGTACAATATTGTTAACTTGACAACTGGTCATATCCAGTTTTAAACCCCTACTCCATGCCCATTGATTAAAACTCTCCTTGGCTCCTTGACCTTCCAGTACCTTTCTAGACAGGAAATAATTTCTCCTCCTGTGGGGACCTGAAGCTGAGGACTGTAAGACTCAGCTGGACTGTTCAAACTCCTCCAATCAGACAGACTCTATTCAAATGCTGTTGTCACAAATTCCTATTCTTAGTTTGCTGTATCTCTGCCAAAACCTTATGCCAGAATTTTATTTGAAACCTCAAGGACACTTATTTCGACCTTATTTCTCCTCTGTCCCCACAGGTCATTGTCTGAAATGTAAGCTTCTCCTCTGTTTTTCCCTACTGTCATTGTCAGATATCTCCATGTGTCCTTTTTACCAATCTAACCTTCCACTCTTTTCCTCTCTTCAACTTTTTTCAAGTATACTTTCTGAAATTCCTATTTCATGGTAATTAAACTTTCTTACAGACACACACACATGCACACACATACACACACACCCCTAAACACACCTTCACAGAAAGACAATTGTATTCATTTGTTCTTGCATTGCTACAAAGAACTACCTAAAACTGAGTAACTTATAAATAGAAGAGGTTTAATTGGCTCACAGTTCCTCAGGCTGTTCCACAGTTCCCCAGCATGGCTGGGGAAGCCTCAGGAAACTTTACCACCATGTTGGAAGGCAAAGGGGAAGCAGGCATGTTCTACATGGCTGGAGTAGGAGGAATAAAGTAAGTGGGGAGGTGCTACACACTTTTAAACAACCAGATCTTGTAAGAACTCACTTACAATCACAAGATCAGCCAAGGGGAAAATCTGCCCCCATGATCCAATCACATCCCACCAGGCCCCACCTCCAACATTGGGGATTACAATTCAACATGAGATTTGAGTGGGGACACAGAGCCAAATCATATCAACAACTTTACCATCTTATCTTCAGTAAAACTAGATTTCTTCACAAAGTCACCACCTCCCCAGAAAACCTTCTGAAGTGAAGGACGCTAAATCTTCCTTCCTCCACATCAACAAACCCATTCAAATGACAGTGCCATCAACCAATTACGAGACCGTGGTGGCATCAGCATCCTCACAGCTCCTCAGGTTTTATTCCCAATCCTTGTGCCTCCATCCTTGCATGAAGACCCTTATGGCATCTGACTATTCTGCCTCCTTCCCTCCTGATTGTTGTCCTCTACCAGCTGCTTGACATCCATCATAAGCCTTGGTACCTGTTCATAGTGCACTTCTCTGTCCCATGTCCTGCTATCATAACACCAGTGACCATTAGTTTCCATGTGGAAGACACTTCAAACACTCTAGATTCCCAGGTTCTTGAATTTCCGAATTCTAGTGGCCTTTACTTTCTCTAAACTCCAGCCTTCCATACCTACGGCCACATCCTAGACTGGATTATAATCCAGAATCCTCCCACATGTGACACCTTGAGCTCTAATGCCTACTTTCTGAATTTGCCTTATATTTTTTGAAGTTTTTCACATTCACTAGTGCCTTTAAATCTATTTTTGGTGTTATGTGTCTATTTCAAGTCCCCTGATAACTCCATTTTCTCCTAACAATCAGTGTCTTCCTAAAGTCACTTCCTTTACTACCTAGTCTAGACCCCATGGTTGATGACTTGAATTCATCACCAACAACCAGGGACTCCCATTCTTATACTGTATGTTCTGTCAAAGTCCCAATGCTGCATCACTTCCAATATCTCTGCTTTATTATTTCTATAGCTAGAATGCTTACCACTGGTCTTCAGCGAAACTCTCAATGTCATTCGATGTATCTGTTTGCTTGCCCATAGTAAATTGCTGCTTTATCTTCCATTCTTTTTCAGACCTTTACCACCATTCTTCTCAATTCCTCTATCCACAGTGTATCTTCACCATTTCCACTTTAATTAGACAGGTTCACGTTTAAGGGACCATTTTGATAGCAGTGAGGTGAGTGTTGGGATAACTAGTCTCTAAGGTGGCTCCAATGATCATGGCCTTTTGATATTCATGCCTTTCCATAGTCTCCTTCCTCCAACAGAACATGCATAACCAATAGAGTATGATAGATGTGACAAAAGGTAACTTTTGGGGCTAGGTTATAAAAGATATTGTTGCTTCTGTCTTGACATCTTGTGTTGTTGTTCTGGTGGAAGCTAGGCTGCCAGGCCATGAGAGCATTCAAACAACTCTGTAGAGAGGGTTACCAAGGAGGAACTGGGGCCTTCAACTAACAATCCCAACCAGTATGTGAGCCATCTGAGAGTCACCTGGGAAGTGGATCCTCCAGTTCCAATCAAAGCTTCAGACAAGTGTGACTCCATCCAGAATCTTGACCATGACTTCATCAGAGACCCCAAGACAAAACCACAGAGCTTAAGCGTCTCCTGAATTCCTGACCCACAGAAACTATAAGATAGTGTTTATTAATGTTGCCTTAAGTTATACAATTTTAACATAATTTATAATGCAGACATTCATAACCAACACAGATGGGTTTAAGAGAACAAAACCAGAGGCACGCAGATTGGTAAAGAGGTCATAAAATAGTGCAGGCAAGTGCTGACGAGAGCTTGAAATAGAGCTGTGGGGTTCAGATGGAGAGGAGAGTAGACTCTAACAATATTCAGGGATATAAATATGCACAAAACTCAGTGGATGTGGGTGTTCTGGGAGCATGTAATTATTCTCAGCTTTCTAGCTTTGGTGGCTAGATGACAAAAATTGAAATAAAACGTGCAGGAGGAAGAGTATGATTGGAGAGAAGGATAATGAGCTCAGAGTTGTGACTTGGAATCTCAGGTGCACTGAGGTTCTCCGTGGATATGCCACCAAAGACTCTACAGTGTCCACTTCATTGGTCCCTTTTCAGCCTTTAGCTTTCTGGAGTGCTCTGCCTCATCTGACACTGTCAACTACTTATTACATCTGCACATTTTCTGCTTTCTTAGATCAATACTCTTGTGGTTTTTCTTGAATGCTCACATTTTCTCCCCAATCTCCCTTACCACTTCTTTTGTGCACCCAAATATTGGTGTTCCACAAGATTCCACCTCAACCTGCTACTCAACTTTCTCCAAAAGCTCTGCATTGTTGCCCAGAATCTAGGATTTGTTTCCTGGGATTCAGCAGAATGAGGTTTTTTGTTTTTTGTTTTTTAAGTGAAGGCAAGTTTATTAAGAAAGTAAAAGAATAAAAGGATGGCTACTCCAGAGGCAGAGCAGAGGCATGAGCTGCTCAACTGAGTATACTTATTTCTTGATGATATGCTAAATAAGGGGTGGATTATTCATGAGTTTTCCAGGAAAGGGGTATTACTCAGAATCGAGGGTCCCTCCCTTTTTCAGACTACATAGGGCAATTTCCGAATGTTTGCCATGGCATTTGTAAACTGTCATGGCGCTGGTGGGAATGTCTTTTAACATGCTAATGAATTATAATTGGAATATAATGAGCAGTGAGGATGACCAAAGGTCACTTTTTTTTTTTTTTTTTTTTTTTTTTTTTGAGACGGAGTCTCGCTCTGTCGCCCAGGCTGGAGTGCAGTGGCCGGATCTCAGCTCACTGCAAGCTCCGCCTCCCAGGTTTACGCCATTCTCCTGCCTCAGCCTCCCGAGTAGCTGGGACTACAGGCGCCTGCCACCTCACCCGGCTAGTTTTGTTGTATTTTTTAGTAGAGACGGGGTTTCACCGTGTTAGCCAGGATGGTCTCGATCTCCTGACCTCGTGATCCGCCCGTCTCGGCCTCCCAAAGTGCTGGGATTACAGGCTTGAGCCACCGCGCCCGGCCTCCAAAAGTCACTTTCATCACTATCTTGGTTTTGGTGGGTTTTGGCCGGCTTCTTTACCACATCCTGTTTTATCGGCAGGGTCTTTGTGACCTGTATCTCGTGCCCACCTCCTATCTCATCCTGTGACTGAAAATGCCTAACCTGGGAATGTACCCCAGTGGGTCTCAGTCTTGTTTTACCCAGCCCCTATTCAAGATGGAATCACTCTGGGTAGAACGCCTCTGAAATATTTCCCCCCTCCCTTTTACAAGGGAATCCTTAACCCTAAAGGTGGTGAGAGACAGATACATCTTCTGTATCTTTTTCAGGCTGAATAAGGGCAATGATATAGCAGAATGAGGTTTTAAAAACAAATAACCTGATATATTTTCTCTTACATCTATATATACAAGTTTCTAAGTGACATAGTTATAATCTCCTTCACATAAGTTATAATATTCTGTTATTGTTGTAATGCCATATATGTGTGTGTGTAGTATATCTCTCTACCTATATCAGTAATATTGAGTAACTGTTAGGTTTGGGGGAGTGCATGGCAGTGGACCTCTAAGTCATTAGAATAGTTTGCAAATATTCCTGTTGCCCTTCTGGACATATAGAATTGAACTTCCATGCTTCTTTTTCCTTGAAACTAATGTATGGCCATTTTCTTGCTTTGGCCAATAAAATGGGAAGAAAAGTGACACATGCAACTTCTGGCATGAAAGCATCAATAGCAACCACACCATTTACCATGTTCTCTTTCCTATACCTTGGTTCTAGGTCCCTGAATGACTAGGGGAGCTGAACTCCCTATGGATGTGAATTAAGTATAAATACGGGAGGGAAATATGCATTAAGTATAAGTATGGGAGGGAATTATGCAAAGACATTGGTTTTTTTCTTTTTCTATCATATTACTACTAGGTTATCCCCACTGATACAACTACAATAAAATTCCAAGTAATATAAGAGTATGTCTCCTGGCCTGGCGCAGTGGCTCACACCTGTAATCCCAACACTTCGGGAGGCTGAGGCGGGTGGATCACAAGGTCAGGAGATCGAGACCATCCTGGCTAACATAGTGAAACCCCGTCTCTACTAAAAATACAAAAAAACTAGCCTGGCATGGTGGCAGGTGCCTGTAGTCCCAGCTACTCGGGAGGCTGAGGAAGAAGAATGTTGTGAACCTGGGAGGCAGAGCTTGCAGGGAGCCAAGATCACGCCACTGCTTTCCAGCCTGGGTGACAGAGCGAGACTCCATCTCAGAAAAAAAAAAAAAAAAAAAAAAAAAAAAAAAGAAAGCATACGTCTCCTGAAGTTCTGAAGCCCCTTGTATCAAGGGAGTAATAGAAAGTTAATGATCTCAAATACCTAAGGTAATTAAGCACTGCTTATGTATATATGGACCCTCCTAGGTAATACATACTGTGATGGTTAATACTGAGTGTCAACTTGATTAGATTGAGGGATACAATGTATTACCTCTGGGTGTGTCTGTGTCAGTGTTGCCAAAAGAGATTAACATTTGAGTCAGTGGGCTGGGGAAAGCAGATACACCCTTAATCTGGTGAGCACAATCTAAGCAGCCGCCAGCAAATATAAAGTAGGCAGAAAATGTGAAAAGAGAGATGAGCCTAGCCTCTCAGCCTACATCTTTCTTCCATGCTGGAAGCTTCCTACCCTCGAACATCGGACTCCAAGTTCTTCAGTTTTGGGACTCGGACTGGCTCTCCTTGCTCCTCAGCTTGCAGACAGCCTATTGTGGGACCTTGTGATCATGTGAGTTAATACTTAATAAACTCCCCTTTATATCCTATTAGTTCTGTCCCTCTAAGAGAACCCTGACTAATACACATACCAATCCCAGGAGTGGTAGCTGAAGACTTCCTCCTCCTGTTTTCACACTTAAATAAGAGATAATTCGTTGGTTTAAAGTTATTTTTTTTCAATTTCAATTTTAAAACTTAGGCCAAGTACACAGAATACTTGAAACCTCTTTGGAACATCCTCTGGGCTCTCAAAAATACATGAAATTTTCAGGACACCATCTAAATGTGCAAGATTGTTTAAAGGATATAGTAAAACATTTAGTTCCTTGGTGGTAGTGGGATCAAGCTATGAAAAAACCGTAAGAACCTAATTTTAATATAGTTCTTCTATTATCTCTATGTATTTATTAAATATCACTATTTTATGCCAAGTTGCTATTTTTTTTTTTTTTTTTAATTGAGACAGAGTCTCGCTCTGTCACCCAGGCTGGAGTGCAATGGCACAGTCTCGGCTCACTTCAACCTCCGCCTCCCAGATTGAAGCAATTCTCCCACCTCAGCCTCCTGAGTAGCTGGGCCTACAGGCGTGGACCACCACGCCAGGCTAATTTTTGTATTTTCAGTAGGGATGAGGTTTCACCACATTGGCCAGACTGCTCTTGAACTCCTGACCTCAAGTGATGCACCTGTCTCAGCTTCCCAAAGTGCTGGGATTATGGGCATGAGCCACCACACCAGGCCGACAAGTTGCTATTATTAATTTTTTCTTAATCTAGGTAAACTTTGGATGATATTAACCCAGGAAAATTTGTAGAATATAGGTAGTTCATGTTAAAATGAGTTTTTCCAAGAGTTTACATGTAATATTGCATGTATACCATTTTAGATAAAAATCCTGTAAGAGTTTCTCAATTTGTATCATTTCACCACTTCACCTTTTGACTATTCCCATACAAGGGAATTATGGATGAGGGCAAAATTGATAAATAAGGGATCACTCAAGTAAATGAAATCTTTCCAGAATACTGATGGGATCTTCAGTATGTCCATATCTTTTCTCAAATGGTTACATTAGCTACATTTTCCCAGAAGATTTTGAGAGAACTCTTAGATAGAATTTTCCAGCACTCTGAAGAACATATGATATGTGTCTTAGTCAGCTCAGATGGCTTTAACAATGTAGCACAGACTGGGTAGCTTAAACAACAGACATGTATTTCTCACGATTATGGAGGGTGGGAAGTCCAAGATCAAGGTGCCAATGTCATTGAGTTCTGGTGAGGGCTCTCTCCTGACAGTCACTTTCTGGCTGTGTGCTCACACGGCTTTTCCTTGACGCATATACAGGAAGATTGAGGGGAAAATTTCTCTATTCCTCTTCTTTAACCCTTTTCCCACTTAGAAAAAAAAAAAAAATGCAGCTTGCTGTCAGTGCTCATTGAATTTTATATAAACATGCTCTTTGAGACTGAAGCAAATCTGATTTTCAATGTGAAAATAAAATAGAAAAACTGTTCTTGGAGTTATTTCTAAACAGAACTAACATCAGAATCATCTGAATCATCAGAATTATCTATTTCGGAAAAATCAGTTTCATCAAATGAATCTACGGCCAACAACTGCTTGAGAATGATGTTAACATCACGCGTAGGAGTGCTACGTTTTCTAGGATTTGACATTTTCAGCAATCGAGAATTACTATATTTGTAAATAGAAGCACCACTACTACAAACAGAATGCTATAAAAAGAATGATGTCTTTTGTTTCCAAAGTTGATACACTAGAGCAATGCAAAAATAATAATAAAAGTGAGATCTTTCGTGGCAAATTATCTTGGGGTAAATGTAGCCATAAGCACTTCTGGTGAGTATTCTCAGGGCAAATGGGAAAAAGGTTAAGAATACTGACACCATTATGAGGATTCACCTTCATGACCTAATTTAAACCTAATTACCTCCCCAAAGCCCTATTTTCAAGTATCATCCCACTGGGGGTGAGGGCTTTAATGTTGGTAGGGACACCAACATTCTGGTCATAAAATGGTATAACAGTCTTTAACAGTCATATTGTAGATCAACATAGGCATTGTTAAGCAAAGAATTTAATATCTAGATAACTGAGGTAAAAAAAATACTTGAGAGAAAAAGTTGTCTTCTTTTTGTCTGAATTATTAAATTGTTTACTTACAATAAAACATATTGACTAGGTAATAAGCCAGCTCCACAATGAACCCATAAATGTGTGCAATAATAAAAAGGGCCTAGACAAGAAAGTTTCCAAACCCTAGAGACTAGATCGAATGAGCTACATATGAGGGTGTGTGGTTAGGGCAATCTAACCATGTGCAAACTCAACCCATAATGTATTTTCTCATTACACAATTAAAGAAATGTTGCATAAAAAGCTATCCATAATACAAAAGCTACCATTAGGGAGCATGGTAGAACAATTGGTTTTAATTTAAATAATGCATAAGCTTATTATTATAAATGAATCTTTGGTGTTCTGACAATTTATTACACTGTGCTTGGTATTTGGTCCAATATACAAATTTCCTTTCTCTAGAAGATAAACAAGTCATTTCTCAACAAGGGATAAGATAGTGGACAAGATTCCATTCTATGGTGGCCCCAGGAAAATGAATAGACAGTCATGGTACAGCTACTAAATGCTCAAGGAGGGCAAATGTTGGGAGTTATGGACACATTCGGGGGCACCTGACCCTGTCTAGAAGTTTTGGGAAAATCTTCCTGGAGGGAGTGCTATGCAACTGAGTACGGGTTAGTCATGTGAAGAAATGGGGGTGGGAGTAGGGTGTTCAAGTGGATGGCTGGAGTATTCTAAGCAGAAGAAAGGAGATAAGGCAAGTGGAGGGGAAGATCCCACACACTAAGGGAAAAGCACATGGTTGCATACTCCAGGACCACAGCCTGAGAGCAGGGGAGCACCCAGAGATGACACTGGAGGTATCCCATGTAAATGGTACCTGTACATTCATGTTTGGTTTTTCAACACATCTAGGGTATTAGCTGAGTCATCCAATAAACTTTTGGTATTTTTAAAATGCTACCTTGATCTCAAGATGGAGGATACCAGAGGCTGAGGAGTGGGGGAGATTGAGGAGATGTTAGTCAAAGATTACAAAATGTCAGCTAGACAGGAGAAATAAGTTCAAGAAATCTATTGTACGTCATGGTAACTACAGTCAATAACAGTACATTATATACTTGAAAATTGCTAAGAGAGTAGATTTTAAGTGTTCTCACACTCCAAAAATTATAAGGATGTGAGGTCATGCATATGTTAATTAGCCTGATCATGCATATGTTAATTAGCCTGATTTGGCCATTCCATAATGTGTGTAGATATATCCAAACATCATGTTGTACGTTATAAATATGTAATTTTTTTGTCAATTTAAAAAGATAAACATTTCTTAAAAGATCGAGAGTAGCTTCATTTTACTTCTGTAACCATAATGTATTTGCCATTTAAAATCTGTCTAGTTTTTCTTAATAATATTTCCATTCATGTCTCAAGAGTTTAGGTATTATTCTTTGATTTTTGTTTTTGTTCTTGTTTAATTTAACCCAACGTTATTGACATGTTGGAGCAATTGATCAACCGTCAGCTATAAATACTTTCAAGGTCTTAAATTCACATGAAATATTTAACATTTTATTGAATATCATCAGTAGTTGGTACAAAACAGAGAAAGAAAACATCCATTTATGTATTCATTCAACAAATATTTAGAGTGCCTACTATGTGCCAGGCACTGTGTTAACACCAGAGAAACAGCAGTAAACAAAAAAGAGGGAAATTATGGAGTTTACGTTTTAGAAGACAAACAAAAATATACAGACACACAAAACCAGGATTTGTGATTAAAATATATCATATGTGATGGCAAACACTACCTTAAGTATGGGATCAAGATGAATACCACCAGTGATATCACGTGGCTGGCAGGGATGTCCTGCTGTCATGTAATAAGAAAGGGCACTTCACCACTGTGCTAGCTTTCTGAAATCCAGATCCCCAGGCTAATCATAAGAAAATTCACAAACCCAAATTTAGGGAGGTTTCTCAAAATACTTACTACTCATCAAAATTGTCAATGTCATGAAAAACAAGGAACGATTGAGAATCATAAATCTCAAATCTTAAGAGACTATGGAAACATACAAACTGAATGCAACATGGTATCCTGGGTGGGACTCTGGAACAGAAAGAGGATAATGGAAAAATGGGTCAAATCCAAAGAAAGTCTGGGGTTTAGTTGATATAAATTTACTAATGTTGGTTTATTAGCTTTGACAAACATATCAGGGTATATGTGAAATAAAATTAGGGAAACTGAAACTGGGTGAGGAGAGTCTGTGAGAATTCTCTGTACTATCTTCACAACTTGTCTATAAATCTAAGCCATCCCCAAAGAAAAATGTCTATTATTCCTATACAACCTCTACAACATGAAGAAAAATATGTAATATAAGAAAAAACATAACAAAATGTGCAAGATCACTATGAGAAAATTATAAAACTATCAGACAACATTAATGATGACCTAAATAAATGGAGAGAAATGCCATTTTATGCAAACTTTCAATGTAATAAGAATGTCAATTCTCCCTAAATTAATCTATAAGTTCAATGTAATTTCAATCAAAATGCTGATAAAATTTTCACAGATCTCAAGAAACTGATTCTAAAAGCATATGAAAAGCAAAGAGACAAAAGCCAATTCCAATATCAAAGAACAGAAGTGATCATAAAGCTGCAGTAAGTAAAGCAGTGTGGCATTTTTTTAGATGTTGGTAAATAAAACCAGCGGAACAGACCTGGTGCTGTGGCTCACACCTGTAATCTCAGCATTTTGGGAGGCCAAGGTGGGCAGATCACCTGAGGTCAGGAGTTAGAGACTAGCCTGGCCAACATGGAGAAACCCCATCTCTACTAAAAATACAAAAATTAACTGGGCCTGGTGGTGCATGCCTGTAATCCCAGCTACTCGGGAGGCTGAGGCAGGAAAATCACTTGAACCTGGGAGGCCGAGGTTTCAGTGAGCCGAGATTGCGCCACTGCACTCCAACCTGGGTAACAAAGCAAGACTCTGTCTCAAAACAAATTACAAAAATTATCTGGGCATGGTTGAGGGCTCCTGTAATCCCAGCTACTCAGGAAGCTGAGGCAGGCGAATTGCTTGAACCCAGGAGGCAGAGGCTGTAGTGAGCTGAGATCGCGCCATCACACTCCAGCCTGGGTGACAGAGTGAGACTCCATCTCAAAAACAAAACAAAACAAAACAAGCAAACAAACGAAAGCAAGTGGAACAGGATAAAAAGACCAGAAACAAATATGTATATGCATACATACATGAATACACATATAAATATATGCATATGTATGGAGAGAAAGCAGAGAAAGTTAGATTTGCTAATAAATAAGAGAAAAGAGGGTTTGCAGTGGAGAAGGGGGTGGAGGCAGAGATGTTCGATGGCAAGGCCAGGGAAGGCTTCGGAGAAGGTGACTTGTGAGGAGAGACCTGAGTGGAGGGAGGTAGCCATACCCAATGATCTGGGGGAAGAGCACTCAGGCAAAGAGACCAGCAAGTACAAAACGCCCTGAGGCAGAAGCCTGCCTGCTGTGTCTGAGGAACAGCAAAAAAGACAATAAGTTTGGAGAAAAGTGAAAAAGGAGGGGAGAAGTCACTGAAGAGTCAGAGAGGTGGTGGAGGAAACCAGCCATGTGGGGTCTCACGGGTCAGACCCTAAGTGAGGCAGGAACATTAGAAGGTTTTGAACAGAGGAGTGACACGATCTATCAAAATGTATTCCAGCTGTCATTTTCAAAATAGACAAGGGCAAGTGGGGAAGCAGAGTTGGTCCAAAGTAGCAGGAGTGATGAGAAGGGTTAAATCCTGATGACATTTCAAATGTAGAACTGACTAGATCTATTGACAGACTAGATATGGGAAAAGCAAGGATGACTCTGAGCATTTTGGCCTCAGCAGTGGAAGAATGAAATTGCTATTAATGAAGAGGTGAAAGAATACTGGAGAAGCCAGTTTAGTGGAAAGAATGGAAGCTCAGTTTTGAACAGGTTCAGTTGGGAATGCCTGTAAGACACCCATATGGAAATGTGGGTAGGCAGTCAGATGAATGAGTCTTTATTTTACCAGAGAATTTGACTAGAGATATAGATTTGGGAATCAAGTAAGCAAATAAGTGGAATTTAAAGCCATATGATTCCATAGCATTACAGAGTGATTGTAAATATTAATGTGTAAATGGATCACCTGGGAATCTTATTTAAATGCAGATTCTGAGTCAGTAGGTCTGGGGCAGGACATGTCTAACACTCTACAAGGTGAAGCTGACATTGCTAGCTCCCAACTTGGCTAGTAGGAAGGACCTATGAGGTGAGAGCAGATGAAGAAAAGAGATACATAGTCTGGCCGGGCACAGTGGCTCATGCCTGTAATCCCAACACTTTGGGAGGCCAAGGTGGGCGGATTGCTTGAGCCCAAGAGTTTGAGACCAGCCTTTGCAACAAGGTGAAACCCCATCTCTACAAAAAATACAAAAATTAGCCAGGCGTGGTGGCATGCACCTGTACTTTCAGCTACTCAGAAGAATGAAGTGGGAGGCTTGCTTTAACCTGGGAGGTGGTGGTTGCAGTGAGCCACGATCGTGCCACTGCACTCCAACCTGGGCTGGGCAATAAAGTGAGACTCTGTCTAGAAAAAAAAAAAAAAAAGAGCAAGAACGATACTGAGTCTGAATTCTGAGGTTCTCCCACACTGAGAGGTTGGATAGTCAGCAAAGGAGATCGAGGGTAAAGAGCCAGAGGCAAATGAAAAAGCAAGTATGTGCATTGTCCCGGAAGAAAGAGGAAGTGATCCACTCTGCACATGCTTCTGATAGGTCATGCAGGATAAGGACTGAGAACTCTGAGAACTGATCACTGGGTTTGGCAGTGCGTTTAAGTCATCAGTGACTGACAAGAACAACTGCAGGGGCGCATCTGATTGGGATGGGTTCAAGACAGAAGGGGAGAGGAGAAATTGGAGGCAGCTGATACAGTGAACACTTTCAAGGAGCTTTGCTGTAAAGGGAATAAGAAAAATAAAGCTATAACTGTAGGATAAAGAAAGGTCAAAATAAAATCTTTTTTTTTTTTTCAGTCGGAGTCTCGCCCTGTCGCCCAGTCTGGAGTGCGGTGGTGCCATCTCGGCTCACTGCAAGCTCCGCCTCCCAGGTTCAGGCCATTCTCCTGTCTCAGCCTTCTGAGTCGCTGGGACTACAGGCGCCCGCCACCTTGCCCGGCTAGTTTTTTTGTATTTTTTAGTAGAGACGGGGTTTCACCGGGTTAGCCAGGATGGTCTTGATCTCCTGACCTCGTGATCCGCCCACCTCGGCCTCCCAAAGTGCTGGGCTTACAGGCGTGAGCCACTGCGCCTGGCCCCAAAATAAGATCTTTTAAGGTGGGAGGAAAACATATTTTTATGCCAATGGGAATGATCAGCAGAGAGAAATCAATGATGCAGGGAGATGGGGACAATGCTGGGACAATGTGCTAGAGCGGGCAAGAGGAAAATGGGAGCTAGTGCTTGAGTGGAGGCACTGGCTTTACCAGGCGAACAGCAGGCCATAGTTTCAAGCAATCTAGAATTCACAGGCTTCTGGACAGGTAGGTGAGGAGATTCAGGGAGGATGGGAGCAATCTCCTCTGATTGCATCTTTTTTCTTTCCATTGAAATAGAAGTAGGATTATTAGCTAAGAGTGAGAATGGGGGAGGTTTGAGGCTAGAGGAGAATGAACTACTCACTTTAGAGAGTGGGAAAATGACTGGATTAGAGAAATCCGGTGTGACTACTGGGCAGGGCAGCATTAAGTGTCCACTTGAGGTTAACAGTTGGGAATTTTGTTCACTGTATCAGGGCAGCATTAAGTGTCCACTTGGGTTAACAGTCAGACTGGCTGTTGTTCTCCAGCCACATTCAGCCCTGTGGGTCAAAACACAGAGAAAGCACGGAGCTGGGTCAACAAGACTGTGGTTTAACCACAAAAATCAATTTTAAAAGTCTCATGTGAGTCAACAACCATGCCAGACACTGACATCACAATAATATAATAATAATAATTAGAGAACTTTCATATATGCCAAAAAACATGCTGAGCTCTCTATCAAAAAGAATATTCACACACACACACACAAAAAGCCTATGATAGAAAAAAAGCCTAATGAATGCTATTAGCACCATTTTATAAATGAAGGAACTGAGGTTAAAGTGAACAAATAGCTCGCTCAAACTCATATGTTTAGTAACAGAAATAACTGAAAGTTGAACGCAGTTCTTGGTCAGCTCCGAGACTAGTGAGAACAGCCACTAGAAAAGGGGTTGCAGTACTGAGCAAAACATGCTACAGGAAGTCCAGGAACACAGAGCAAGCAACTTTTATTTTAAAAACTAAGAAAACAAAACAAAACAAAAACCAAAATCACACATTTGTAGCAAAAATTGGTGGATCTGAAGATTTAATGGAAAGTGCACATTTCCATATGTATGAATATATTAATATTTGTGCTCTAGTTGAATGGCAGTTACCCCAGATATGACAGGAGGGATGCCCTCCCCACACCTTGGGAGTGACCCAGAATGACTGTGCTTCTTATGCAGCGACTTCAGGACTCCACGACCTTGGCCACCCATGCAGGCTTCCCACAAATTCCCTCCTCGAAGATATTTTGGGAGAAAACAGATTTCAGGACTTCAAATGTGTGCCTTTATCTTGATGTCACTTTCATAGCTTTAGATATCAGAGCCTATAACGGGTAAAATAAGTGAAAAGAGGTTTTCTTATGTCAGGTTTATTTTAGGGATTCCTAATACAAAGGGTTGGAAGGTCCTTTCTTGAAATGGCTCTTATGGAAAGGAAACCCAGAAACTAATTCTGTAATGCTTTCTTTGGAAAAGTGGCTACTAACTTCTAGCACGAAAGACCAGACAGGTATCTGTATGTTCTATTTGGGCCTATGATGTACCAGCTGGGCTAGCCAGTTTACAAATGTGTTCTTCTTTAGTCTGCTCATCGGCCCTGGGAAATGGCATTTGGGGCTTGATTAATTGCCCAAGGGCTCTCAGGTAGAAGAAGACTGAGCTAGGGTTACAGGTAGAAGAAGACTGAGCTAGGATTCTAACCCACCACTTAAATAAAGCCCTCAACCAATCAACAGGAGACAAACTCTACCTCGATTAGCTTTTTTTTTTCCCATTCCTTCTCCTTCTTCTTTGCCTAGCAGAATCTCCTCTCAAAGGTTTACAAATGACTCAACTTTTTCAACATAATTCCAAAATATGCTTCAAACCTTTACTCTTTTTCCCCTAAATCAGAAAACAAAACTTTATTAGCAGGTGAGTTTTCTCCTAGGCACTTTGTGGACTATAAATGAGGCTACGAATAATAATAATGGAAAAGAAAACAAATAGATAATGGCAACTGCCCAGGCTGCCAGGCAGCGTGCAGTGGCCAGTTGAGCCTCGCCATTCTGTAAAGATATAGAGTCTTGCTCTCCACATGCAGGAAAATTAATAAATACCCTTGGGGTAATTAAAGGCTGCTCCACCCACATGATGAAGGGGTGCCGTGAATTTCATTCTCCAGCCCTCTCACCTAAGACACACTTACACTAGGTGTTCCATAAAAGTTTTATGAGGCCAGGCGCGGTGGCTCAAGCCTGTAATCCCAGCACTTTGGGAGGCCGAGACGGGCGGATCACAAGGTCAGGAGATCGAGACCATCCTGGCTAACACGGTGAAACCCCGTCTCTACTAAAAAATACAACAAAACTAGCCGGGCGAGGTGGCAGGCGCCTGTAGTCCCAGCTACTCGGGAGGCTGAGGCAGGAGAATGGCGTAAACCCGGGAGGCGGAGCTTGCAGTGAGCTGAGATCCGGCCACTGCACTCCAGCCTGGGCGACAGAGAAAAAAAAAAAAAAAAAAAGTTTTATGAAGCTAATTCCCGTTACAAAGAAAGCTCCTGCAGATGGACAGTAATGTAATAGTGCTTTAGCTAAGATGCCATATTCAAGGCAGCACACGGATATGTAAATTTATGCTTCCCTTGGGAAAGGCAAATAAAGCCATGATGCCATAAGGAATGGAAATATGCTCTGAAGGCAGAAGGAATCCCAGAAGTTCCTCCAGTTTGTCCTGAGCTGCTTTCCTGGAGTAGGTCTTTCACAGTTCACAGGTGTGCACATTCTATGAACCTGGGACTACTCACTGGTCAGGGAGCTCCAGCAGCCCTTTCTACTAGGAACTGAGTTCTCCCCTAGTTCTTATACACCTCTGAGTCAAGCCTTAGGGTAAGTCCAGGTGCCAAGAACATCCAGTCTCCACAGTGGGGAAATCACATCCTTAACATAACAAGATTAACTAGGAGGACAGGTGAAGTAAGCCATGCATTTGTGCCAACCTGGTGTATTAAAATGCCCTGCCCAGCAACAGCTCTGATGCCATGTCAAACTGGCTGGAGCTGCTTCCTGGCAGAAGTCCTCAGTGACTCAATTCAGAAGGCAGACTAACACAAAATGAGAGAGAAAAAGTCAGTTTCCAAACCTTCTTCAGGGGATCAAGAAGCTGAAGTCACACAGTGTTAATAAAGCCCTTTGGGAAATCACAGAGAGCAGAATAAACAAACAGGAGAGTCAGAGTGGAGTTGTCTTTTGCAGTGTCATTGAAAAAAACCAGAGCCCACTCTCCAGGCACTGACAACCAAGGACTGACCCCCATGAGTCCACAGTGCACAGTGGCCAGCTTGCTATTGAGTTTGCGCGTCTTCCCCTCTGGGATTCCTGTGTGTCTGCCTGACTGACCTCCAGTGGAGCCTTTCAATCAGTAAGGTTCTTTTGATGAGAAAGGTCCCCTTGTGCTGCTCAGGATCCCAGGGTCTCAGGCGATTCTTGGTCTGATCCTCCCTAGTAAACTCATGTGACTGGGAGAACTTGCTAGCTCATTTTGTTTTCACAATAGGACAGCTTTCTCACAAAAGCATCCCAAAGACTCAATCATTTAGGATTCCAAGTTTTTATTCTTAAGGAGAATGGCAGCCCTTTAAAATGTGCCTTGCATCAGACAGAGGTGACGAGAGAGGTGAGGGAGGTAATGGTGGGTAAAACCTTTAAAAAATGGACAAGTAATTCCATTAAAGTAATTAGGGCAAAGGTCCTAAAAGAGACCTTGTTAAGAAACCTGATTCAAGTGCTGTAATTTAGCTAAGTGTGTTGCTAAGTAATTCCAGGATTACTCAGCAGCTTACTATCCTCTTTTGGAGTTTCCCTTGATAAGATGTTTCCTTAATGAACTTGCAGGTGCTCGTCTTCCTAAACCTGAGAAGGTTGGGGGAAAAAAAGGTATCACAACCAGAGAGAGTGAGATAATTTTCTTTGCTTTTACCTCTCTATAAGAAATATCCCCCCACCCATCACCTCCCTTACACTTTAGATACCTCTTCATTCTAGTTTAACAGTCTTTGATTTCAAGGAACAGAGATCCACTGAAATTAATTCAAACAAAGACAGGGAGAAGGAGAAAGAGGATTACATAAGACAAAAGACCACCCATCAAGCTCAGCAGAATCACATGCAAATTGGAACTGGAACCTCAGAGGGTCTCAGAAATGGGACTGCTCCTCTGCCCCCTCTCTCTGCACCACTGTGTCTTGTATTTCTGCTTCTTGTGCACATCCCTTCCATTCTCCTCACTGCCTCTGCTTCCTGAGCTTCCTGGGAGACAGAATAATGCCTGCAGATATTTCAAAAACTAGCTTGAGAATTGCCTAGCTGCTCTGCCACTTACCAGCTGTGTGACCTTAGGAAAGTGATCGCATCTAAGACCTGGTTGCCTCATTTTCTAATGAAGATAGCACTATTTCCCACCTCATAGGATTAGTCCAGTGCTTGGCACACAGGAAGCATATCAGAAGTTGCAGCAACTAGCATTATCGTTGTGGCTGCTGCTGACAACATCTTTCTTTGTTTTCTTTCTCTCGCTCTCTCTCTCTCTTTCTTTTCTTTCTTTCTTTCTTTCTTTCTTTCTTTCTTTCTTTCTTTCTTTCTTTCTTTCTTTCTTTCCTCTCTCTTTTTCTTTCTTGCTATCTTTCTTCTTTTTGACAGAGTCTCACTCTGTCGCTCAGGCTGGAGTGCAGTGGCGAGATCTCGGCTCACTGCTACCTCTGCCTCCTGGGTTCAAGCGATTCTTCTGCCTCAGCCTCCTGAGTGGCTGGGACTACAGGCACAAACCACCACACCTGGCTAATTTTTGTGTTTTTAGTAGAGACGGGGTTTCATCATCTTGGCCAGGATGATCTCGAACTCCTGACCTCGTGATCTGCCTGCCTGGGCCTCCCAAAGTGCTGGGATTACAAGTGTGAGCCACCGCACCCAGCCACAACATCTTCTTTCTATACACTGGTTTCTTATATATGATCAGTGCTTGGCTGTGCCCATACTTTCTGCTTACTGATCATAATGGATGCTTCACTTGAGTATTAAACCCAGAGCTCAGCCACATTTCACCCTCCAATTTCCCTGTGATTTAAGTAGCCTGTTCAGACATGCTCTAAATGCAGGTGCCCACAGTGCTCTCCTGCACCTTAGTTACTCTTGACTTCGTGGCCACAGCTGACAAACAGCACCTGAACCTAGGATCATGGCAACTTAGAATGTTTGAGTCAGTTTCTATTACATTCACAACTACGGAGATGGTTAAAAGGACAGCCTTCAGTGGGCAGTTGGTTTGGGGTGGCCTGGGCGTTTTGTTCACTATATCAATATTCAAGAGATTTAAATATTTTTTAATTTAAGATTGAGATAATATGCCTACAGTAAGGTTCACTCTCTTCAGTGTACAGTTGTCAGATTTTGACATCACATGCAAGTCATGTAACCACCACTATAACAAGATGCAGAACAGTTTTGTCACCCGGAAATGTTCCCCCATGCTCCTTTGTGGCAGACACTGTGTTCTAAAACACTCCCTAGGTGATTGTGATGGGCAGCCATACGGGGGAATCACTGATATGACCCCAAACCTTTTATAAATGGAAAAGTTACATGACTTGCCCAAGATCATGCTGCTCAACAGCTGGGGCTAGGACAGAACCTAGGTCATCATTTCTCAATTTTACATTCTTCCAACACACACCACTTATTCTAAAATATCCGGGACCATGGTGGTTCCTCCAAGTAAAAACATACCTATGAAATAAATAATAAAACAAAATAAACACAAACTGAGATGAAGAAGCCCCAAATTAAAACAGAATGAACTAAAACAACCACAACAGATAATCCTAAGATTCCTTAAATTCACCTGAACATACTCAGAAGCAATAGCAAGATAGGAAAGAAGGATTGTACCTTATTTCCAGCACAAAATGCTGCTCTTTTCTTTCTTTTTCTCTTTGCAAACACTGTGTGTCCTACCCAGTGCTGAAACATACCTATGGCAAGTCACCTCTAGGTTTAATGTGCAGAAAACTGAGAAACTGTGGGGAAATTAAAAACTTAACTACACAACTTAACTTCCTTCTTCTCTTTTTATGCCTCTGATCTGGACAACGAAAAGAGGCACACTTGGAGAAAAACATGCCACAAATATCTGAGGATGACTGGCAGACAGTCCTGATCCAATTATGGCCCTAATGATCAGCCTATAAATAAAGCAGCTTTGCCTCTTTTAGATGAGCTTGCCAAAGATAGAAGTCATTTTGTCTTGAGAAGCTCACAGCCCTACCCAGGGGTTGGGCCAAGTAAGGCCACAGAAGTTTCAAACCCTGTGTGTTTTTCAAGGGAAAACCACCAGAGCTTCAGGTGGGTGTGCCCACATATGGCAGCACAACGTGTGGGAAAGATCCATCCTGGGGGTAAAGAGCATTTGCTGCTTTGCTGTGTATGTGCGCCAGAAGCCAAAGTCAAGAATCACTTAAAATCCTAGGCATGGAGTCAAAAGAGAACAGCAAGCAGGAGTCATCACTTCTAACAATGTGAACCTTTCATAAAGTCTGAAGTAATTTTCCACCTGGAGATTCTTTTTTTTTTTCATCTTCTCTCCTGTCTGCCTCTCTGCAGGAAATGCCCCAGGAAGGCTCTCCATTCCCATGGGTCTTTAGGTGTTTCACAGAACCTCAGGCCTAAATCCTAAGCAGTTTGCTTTTCTTTCTTTTGTCTGTGATGCTACCAGCCCATTCCTGAGGTTAATGGTGATCTTATAAAGCCATGGCGGGAGACCTTTCTGTGACCTTGAATACAGAGTAGTACTCATTGAGAATTAACTTCCAACCACGTGCCTGGCTCTCTCTGGCATTTGAGTGCTGTACCTGGATGCTAGCACCAAGCTACCACGGTCTGAATTCTGATTCCACTATGTTTTTTTAAAGCATGTTAGTGGACAAGCTATTTAGCCTCCTTTGGGTCTCAGTTTACTCATCTGAAAATTGGGTGCAGTCATATTACCAACCACAAAGTGGGGTTGTATGAAAAGGAAAATACCCAGCAAAGTGAACACTATTATCTTGGGAGAAACTTCGAAAACTCTAGTCCATTCTGGCTTCCTTAAGTAATACGTATTTGGAGTATCTCTTGCTGGGGACAGGCAACTGAGAACAAACAGTTACAAAGAATTTATGAACACTCTTAAATATTTAACTTAAAATCATTTTTTTCTGTGCTTCACCAAACTATTCAAAATATATAAAATGAGCAATTTGCCCAGAATTTTAAAGAAAATGGCTAAAGAAAAACTCTTCTGAATGCCCATGCCCATATGTTCATGCCGTTATTCAACCTACGAGACCACATCACCATTCCCAACATTCCTATCAAACTACGGGTTAGTTTTAGAGTATCAGAGTTTAAAACAGAGCATTTTCCCCATTGTCCTTCCTGCCATTAACTGTGCCACACTGGACAAATGTGTTCCCCATCTGTGCTGATGAGGAGCACGTATGTGACTGTTATGTTTGTGCTATTTTTAATTTCCCTACAGTTTCTCAGTTTTCTGCACATTATATCTCAAGAATACCTAAAGAGGTACCTGTATGGAATGAAAAGCAAAACTTACCCATCTTCAGGCTCTGCTTCTCCTTCAGAGTTGGTTTGAGAAGGGGAGAATCCATTGTGCTATCAAAGCCTGGCAATTCTTGGTGAGGATGTGTTTCAAGAAGCACCATGTGAGACAACTGTGCAGGATGAGCTCTGCACTCCCTTTTTCACCTACAATTTCTTGCATTGCATCTTACACAACAATAGCATAAAGAGGTGTGTGAAAAGTTTCAGAAGTATTCTACAATGGACACAGCTCTGCCAACAACTAGCTCTATGACCTTGAGTAAGAAACATAGTCTCTCTAAGTCTCCGCTCTATCAGCTGTCAAATAGTTTGCAGGACTATTCCGAGCGTTGACTAGCATATGTAAAGTATTGGCACATATAAGTGCTTACAAAATTGAACTGTTTATTATTATGAGACTCCAACTCAGTCCACTAGCATCAAGCACGATTTCATAGGTATCAAGGGTTTTAACTACAAAGAAAAAGGCAACAATCTCTGTGTAGTTGGGTTCTTTCTGCTCTAACACAAGGGCAGAGCTAAGAGTGAACAGCTCCCAGGCCAGATTCACCATAAAGAGCTCAAGGGAGGGTTTTGTTTCGTTTTTGTTTTTGTTTTTTGCAGTGGAGATTGCCACATATGAACAGACAGTAGCAAATAAGTATATTACAATTTAATCGTTCCAATATGTATTTAGAATTTCTGTATAAAGTAATATCCCTTTCAGAAAGAGACATAAGAATTTATTAACCAGATTGAAATGCCTTTTATAAAATCATCATCAATTTTTTTAAGCCTTAAAGGACTTGCTGCTTCGCTTTTTCCATTTTCACTTGACTTGGTTCTTTATTTGATCAGACTACAAGCTAGTTGGAGCTGGTTTTCTAAGAGCTGGTACACCTTCCTACATCAACATGGAAAAGTTAATTAATCATGAAAGCTGTTTGAGACATTGTGTAGGCACCAAGTGAGAAGACCTGTTTGCTTAGTCAATGCCAAAGACCCATGTTTTTATTGTAAGCTGGTGGTGTACACTTGTCTCTATATTCTCAATATCAATATTATCTGAATTCCTTTAATCTGGCCAAGCAATATAGAAAAGACAGGAATTCCAGGACAAATAGATGAATTGGTATAGTGTTTAAATGCACAGGCATCCTAGCTAATAGATGAGATATAAGATCAATGTATTGCAGATGAGCAAACAAGTCTAAAACTAAAACTATTAATGATGAATCCTGAGTACTTACTCAAAAATAAAATTTTGTTTCTCTTGGGGTTTATTCGCTACTATCTGAAGAAAAGTATAACATTCATGCTATAGAAGAATGGGAAAATTACTTGGTGGGGAAATCTTATCTATAGTCAATTACAGAATTTTTCTGGCATGTTACTGGGCTCCACAAAGAGCTGTCAACAATTAACTTGACACACTTAGGGATCATCTAACTTTCAGTGCAGATATTCAGTATGCTAAATGTAAGACTCATTGACATTACAACTCCACAAATGCTTATTTTGCAGTAATTACAGACGTAGGTGTTCAGCAAAGTGAGCAGAGTGGTGAAGATGAATATATGTTCCCAGCTCCTAAAGCAGCCCAAATCATGTGCTGGGAGATAAGGCCAACACAGAAATGGCAAAACAAGGAAGCAGGGAGCAGGAATAAAACTGGTGGAGAAGGCCAGGCATGGTAGCTTCAGCCTGTAATCCCAGCACTTTGGGCGGCCAAGGCGGGTGGATCGCCTGAGGTCAGGAGTTCAAGACCAGCCTGGTCTTGACATGGTGAAACCCCGTCTCTACTAAAAATACAAAAATTAGCTGGGCATGATGATGGCCACCTGTAATCCCAACTACTTGGGAGGCTGAGGCAGGAGACTCTCTTGAACCCAGGGGCCAGAGGTTGCAGTGAGCCAAGATCGTGCCATTGCACTCCACCCTGGGCGACAAGAGAGAAACTTCGTCTAGAAAAAAAAAAAAAAAAAGGGCGGTGGAGAAAGTAAAACTTGGCATTAATCATACTTTTTCAGAATCTATCAGAATCCTTTAAAAGTTTGTACCTTTTACTCAGTAATTCCATATTTATAGAAATTTACAATAAGAATGATGATGTCTAAAGCTTCACACACAAAATATTTTAAACAAGGACAAATATTGAAATATAAAAATATTTATGTTTAGATTATTATTATTAATTTATGCAAATATAAAAACAATTATAGCAAGGACAAATTAGAAACAATTAGAATTTCAAACAAGCAGCCATTAGTTAAATAAATTATGTCACATCCTGAAAAGGAATAGTATGCAACCTAGAAAAATTATGCTTCAGGAAAATATTTACTGACTTGAAGAAAATATGATATATGTTTAAGGAAATAATATGAGATATAGAACACCCTGTACTGTACACTGTTAATCATATAATCCATAAATAAATATAAATATGATAAAACATATGGTCATAGCCTCAATACTTCTGAAGGACGCTGAATGAAGATGATGACAATGAACCATTAAAGGGATCATCTCCTTTTTCTGGCTCTGTGAGACCTGAAAACCAGGAACATAAATATCAGAAAGACTATACATAACTTTTTTTTCGCTTCTTTTTTTTTACTTTAAGTTCTGGGATACATGTGCAGAATGTGCAGGTTAATTACATAGGTATACATGTGCCATGGTGGTTTGCTGCACCTATCAACTCTTCATCTAGGTTTTAAGCCCCGCATGCATTAGGTATTTGTCCTAATGCTCTCCCTCACCTTTCCCCCCGCCCCCTGACAGGCCCCGGTGTGTGATGTTCCCCTCTCTGTCTCCATGTGTTCTCATTGTTCAATAGAAAGACTATACATTTTTTTTTTTTTTTTTTTTTTTTTTTTT
>NW_016806325.1:740889-748682 GCF_001698545.2 Rhinopithecus bieti
GTATTTTTAGTAGAGACGGGGTTTCACTGTGTTAGTCAGGATGGTCTCGATCTCCTGACCTCGTGATCCGCCCGTCCCGGCCTCCCAAAGTGCTGGGATTACAGGCTTGAGCCACCGCGCCCGGCCGACTATACATTTTTTTTTACAGATACTAAATGATTACAATAGTGTCACCTTCTTAGTTCCCAGATTAAATAGATACATTTAAGGTCATAAAACATGTGCAAAAAGGAGGCCGTAAAAGAATAGCTCAATATACTCCTGACATCATCACCTCACCAAAATTAGTTTTGTACTGTAAGAACAATATTAATTACCATGACGTTTAACTGGAAAATAAACATGTTATTTAAAATCTAGGACATCTGTTAGGAATGCAAATTTAAAAAGTAAGCAGGCTGAGGGAAATGCCGAGAGTGTGCCCAGCTCTTGCCAAAGAGATCTTTCACCTTTATGTACAAACTCAAGTTCACGCTGATCTTTGATGCAATAAAAAATGTACCGTACACCATGAGACAAATCACCATAAACTTTGTGGACTGTCATCCTGCGGAAGTGTGGGAGGCCACCTGTTCTTTGTACAAAGGACACAGACGCTGGTGCTGGGACCTGAAACTCAGACGAGGAAGAGAACTCGATAGGGACGTTGCCCCAGACCCTGCCCCAGGCTGATCTTTGGTGCAATAAAAAATGTACTGTACATCATGAGACAAATTGCTGTAAATATTGTGGACTGTCATTCTGTGGAAGCATGGGAGGCCACCTGTTCTTTGTACAAAGGACACAGATGCTGGTGCTAGGAACTGAAACTAAGAAGAGGGAGAAAACTCAACAGGGACGCTGCCCCAGACAAACGTCAAATCATCCAGGACAGCACCAGATAACACAATCTGCAATAAGATTGCTCAAGCTCCAGGGACACTTGCCCAAAATTAGAGCCCACAGCCAAATAGGTGGGGGTTAGGGAAGGACACTGTGCTATAGGCTAAATGACTATTATCCTTGGCCTTCCAAGTCATCAGTAACTTTCCAAGGAGGAGAACTGAGAAAGAGCAGGAATATTACTACTCTATTGACAGTGGTGCTGTGTAAAGCTGCAGGCTGTTAAGACAGAAAGACTTGGTCTAGCTCAGTCATTTATTAGCTGTTTGAAGACAAGTCTCTTGTCCTCTCTGAATGCATTTGTTTGATCCATAAAACTGTGAATTATATCTCTTTGGCAAGGTTTTATGAGGATTAAAAGAAATGTTATAGATAAAATGCCTAGAATAAATGCCTAGCATATAATAGAGGTTTAATAATAGACAAACTGTTTCTATTTCTCTCTTTCCACCTTCTTTTTTAGGTATAGTTCTATTTCTTAGTTGCTTTAAAATAGCAAAAAAGTGAAGGAGGAGGAGAAGGAAGAGAACAAAGGGAATTATTTTAGTGGGTTCAGACATTATAAAAATTGCTTAATAAAATAACAGGTTACCACCAACTCTAGTTTATGTCTAGGTGCCAGTTAATGCCATCTCTCTCTCTGTGTGTGTGTGTGCGTGTGTGTGTGTGTCTACCTCTTTGCAAGAATTATGCTGTTCACAGATTGTTTAACTGCAAATATTTCTGTGCATGTGTTTTGTGTTGACTTCTATATGTTCATTTTAATTTTGTTAATAGAATTAAGAAAATAAAACTTGGAAACAAAATTTCTAGGCATTTTCTAGAGATCACAAGAAACTTGAGACCTGTTGTTGTCAGTAAAACTGTATCAGAACCACCTGAATGGATGGTTTACTTTCATTTAATTAATTTGCATAAAACAAATGCACAAGGAGAGATTGGGAGAAGGTATATGTTTGCAAAAGGGTCCTAGAGCAGAAGACCTACACAACACATTCATTCGTTTAACAAATATTTGTTGGAAAATTTTCACAGGATTGTGCTCAGGACATGGATATTTCCGATGCTGCTAATTGCACATGGTCTCCTAAGTGAGGGCTGCAAAAGCCCAGAGTCACTTTTTAGCTGCTTTTCTGCTATTTCCCAATAAATGTCAGATTGGGGACTAACCAAACCAGAAGTTTCCAGAATGTAATGCTCCACAGCTTGTAATGAGCAGCAACTAGAATGAACAACTGCAAGTTAGTCACTTTTACAAGCAATGAGGACTACAGACCATGCAACAATGTAACAGAGTGGTGGCTTGTTCTGGGGAAGACAAAGTGAAATACACTTACCCAGTTTGAGATACATGTGATGATCTCAAATCATGACAAAATGTGTTTTCATGTTACCTATCCCTCATCCCAATGCTCATACAATGCACAGCTGACCCTCTACACCAGTGGAAGATTTTTAAGCAAAGTGAGATATTTCTACACAACACTTACCCATTTTGTGAAGAAAACTTCTGTACCTTGTTCAAATTTCTTATAATTATACCTGTTTTCCAGCAACTAGAAGTTGTCGGCATAGTAGTCAGGTAAATTGCAGTTAACATTTTCATGGACAGAAAATTTATCTGGCTTGTTTTTCCCATTCCTTTGGTCATGAAAGTCTGGCTTGCTATTTCTCGGTCCTTAAATATATGTTACCCTCTCTCCCTTATCTTTTTAAGTAGTATGTTGTAGCAAGAGTTTTCTTTAAAAGAAATCAACTACTATGATTTGATAAGATGGAAAATAAGAGTTATGAATAGTCACAGTTTTCTTTCCCTTTAGAATTTTTTTGATGGAAAATTAAGCAAAAGAAAACATTTTGAAAAATTAGTCATAATCCTAATCACTTCACCTAAAATACTGTTAACATTTTGGTGTATATAATTCTGGCTCTGTACATATACAAATTGATATGTATTTCCTTTAAGCTATGTATTTCCTTTAACTCAGGCAGAGTCATACTCCCTGTCATGTTATATATCCTATTTCCCCACATTATTCAATGTTCTTCTACATCATCATTTTTAATGGCAGAATAGTACTCTACTATATTATGAATATTTAACTAATTGAGGCAAATATGTATGGACCTCAGGAAAAATAATACTTTTAGATCTTCAACTTTTAAACCACTTTCCCCACATTTGGTTGTCTTGGGAGTTATATTCTTAGCTGGTGTCTGAGTTTGTGCCTCTGCTGTCAGCTAACATATAGTCAGTCCCCGGGGTTAAACTTCTGGGAATTAATGGAGCTCAAGAGTCTGGAACTCTCTGGGTGACCTATTGTCATTTGGAAAAAAGAAAACTATAGCATATGTTAGAATATAACTTCATTCTGACCAGAGTGAGATGAAAAGTGTGACATTTAAGAGTTGATTTTCATCATTCAACGCATATTTATACAGTCCCTGCTATATGCATCAGTCGTCCTTCTATTATACACGCTAGAGACGCCCTGGGGAACTAAATGCTGTACCCTTTTGGGGCCTATGTTGTGATGGATTAACAATTTTGAAAATTAAGAAAACCAAAAGCAGCCTCAAATCCTTTTGTTGATGTTGTTGTTGTTGCATTACAATGGGGTATCATGTACTATAAATATACCTATATTAGACACTATCACAAAAGATCTAAGATTCTTTGGTAAACTCAGAATATTCCATTTTCTGATATCATATTATCTGTATATGATATTACATTATATTATCTGTATATCATACCTTACCAAAAAGACAACAGTGTCCAGGAAATATATACTCTAGTCTTAATTATGGAATAAAAAGGATACCTTAGGATGGGTATTTTAATTCATAGAAAACAAATTTCCTAGTGGCTTGGAAGCATTTGCCCAAGGAGTGGATTACATCATTTTGGACATGGCCTGTCCTAGTTATAAAAAAGCAGAAGTTGATATGCAAGAGGCCAGGCACTGTGTTGATTAAATAAGAAGCTATTTAGAAGACAGTGGGAACCTGAGTATTCACTGACATGGGAATGGTTGAGTAAATTATGATATATCCATTATAGGACTATTATGCAGCAATTAGAATAAATAAGCTGCATATTTACTGACTTGGAAAGTTGTCCAACATAAGTGAAACATAAGTGAAAAAGCAACATAAGTGAAAAAACAAAGTTGCAGAGTAATGTATGTAGAATAATGCTGGTTTTGCTTTAAAAACAATACAGGGGAATACTGTGTGTGTGTCCATAGCTTGAATATGCTTGTATGAACATGCAAATAGATGTAGAAGACTATCTACCTAACAGCATTAATTATTTTAAATATATAAAATAGGGCAGAGGTGGGAGATGATTGTTTTATATTCAGGGCCTTTTTACGACGAGCAGTATTGACTCAGCAATTTTTTTAAAGTAGGAAAAATAAAAAAAGTTGTAGGGTAGGCCAGGGCTGAAAGTATATCCTTGTAACCACCTTATTGTTATATTAATCAGTATTTATTCATGGAGCACTTACTGTTTGCAAAGATGAGAACACAAATATTGGACTTAACAATCTACCAGAGGGCCAGTAATTTGACTGGGGAGGTAAAACCTCTTCACAGGAAAATAAAAGTATGTTCATGATGAGAACAGAGCTGGCTAATTTATATTTGCTTTTTGAAATGAATGTAGTGGAAGTGGTGTAATGAGTACAACTCAGACCTGGCAATGATTTCACTCTGCTACATACTTGTATAAACTTAGAGAAGACTTTTAACATCTGTAACACCATCTCTCAGGCCCTCTCCCTCTGAAGTTGAGAAAGGAAACATCTGGATGCGATGCAATTACCAATACATTAATGGACATGAAAGGATTCCCTCCCTTCCCCACTCCAGCCCCTATGTCCCACCTCTATCCCCCAACCCCCTGCCCAGAGCTTGAAATTCATTGGGGCTGTTTCTCCAAAACATTATTTGAAGTTGAGCCCTTAGATCCACAGTCATTAGGGAGGCCTCTGAGAACCAAGTCAGCCCCAACAGCCAGTTCCGAATCTTGACTAAACATGAGCCCTTGTATTCAACGGTCAAAATGCAAAACCAGGCAACTTTTGCTCATAGCACGAAGTTGCAAACCATCTGTCTCTAGTCTCTAGCAAATGCTATTGGGAAGCATCAGGACAAAAGTTGTCATCCAAAAATTCCAATTCTAGTTTTCTCTTGGTCTGGGCTTACAGCCAGTGGCGATTCTCCATAGGTGGCATGCCAGTGCCATCTGACTGCTGACATCTTGCTGTGTGTGGTGGTTGAGAAAACTGGAGAAGAAAGAGCCAGGGTAGTCAAAGGACTGCTTGTTAATTTTAAGATGTGCAGGATGAAGAGGAGAAGAATGCAAGGGCGGGCACTTGGGAAAATTTGTGTTATTGACAGCATCCACCAAAAATAACCAGCTGGCTCTTAGCCAGGGAGTTCCCCATCCAGCTGCTGTGTGAGCATCACAGGTCTAAAGAGCGCCCACAGCCTATAACACTGATCAGTCTGAGTCTTGGTCTATCCTGTCGTGGATTGCAGACCATGCTTCATGGGCCTCCTATTTTAGAAGAAATGTTGAGGAGAAAGAAAGTTACATCCAGTCCTTCTGTGTCACCTGATATATTTAACAGCAAGGAAGGAAAGGAGGAAGGGAGGGAGGGAAGGAGGAAAGGGAAGGGAAGGAAGGATCCCAGTACTTTGGGAGTCCAAAGCACAAATATTGCTTGAGGCCAGGAGTTTGAGACTAGCTGAGCAACATAATGAGACCCTGACTCTACAAAATTTTTTTTTTAATTAGCCAGGCATGTATGGTGGTACATGCCTCTAGTACCAGCTACTTAGGAGGCTGAAGCAGGAGGATAGTTTGAGTTCAGGAGTTCAGAGTTACAGTGATCAAGTCACTGCATTCCAACCTGGGAGACAGAGTAAGACTTTGTTTCTAAAAATCATAATACTAATAACAAAATGAAAAGAGCAAATTTTGATGCTTAACTGTTTCGTGGGCCTGTGTTGTCTACTTTCCCTTCATCCTCAGTTTTGTATTTCACAGTGTTAGGTGATATATGGAAAAAAACGAAGACACAGTCCTTTAGGAATTGCCAAAACTCCTATCTAAATGTGAGCGAGCAATGGAAAATAAGATACATGAAATATGAGGGCTGAGAAAGTGTGTTTTAGGGATGGGGGTGGGAACTCCTTGTACTGTGTGGGTAGACTAAAGTAAGCTGCCAATCAAGATCTCCTTAAGATTATTTAGCAGAGGGAAGGAGAGAAGAGGGGGCGATCACTTAGTGAGTTGAGCACAAGAGGAATACCTTACAGCTTTAGAGAATGTTTCGAGGTAGAAATACGAGTGGGCAGCCGACATTTCTTCTGCTCCCACCACCGCCATCACACTATCTCCTTGTCTGCTAAAATTTCATTATTTTTCCATCAAGCACTTACTCTCTAAATTAGGCAATCCTAAAATGCATTTAATTCCATACACCTAGGATCTGTTCAGTAGGCAAATGCTCTCACAGAAAAATATTTTTGCAAGAATTGAAACTTGACTGTCTAATCAGGCCAGTGATATTCTCGTAAACTAGTCTGTGCTTTCCATTTAAATCGTACCCAGGGAGGAAGTATCCTGTGGTGGAAAAAGCATTCCCCTGAGAATCTAAAGACCTGCAGTCTAGTTCCCCATTTCAGACTCAGAAATTCTGTGACCTTGAGTAAGTTTTGGCCCTTAGTGTCTTCACTGGGATAAAATAATGGAGAAAAGTTACCTTTAAAATCCCTTCTCACTCCAGAATGCTCTGTTTTGCCAAACCTATCAAAGGAGAACTAACGTTTTAATAGGTCCGTTCTATTGAGTCAGCACATGTTTATTGAGCATCTAGTGTTATGCCCTAGAGGCTTAAAAGCATCCAGGTCATTGATAAAAGTGTGTTCTTAGAAATATGCAATGCACTGGGAGAATCCTACTCATTTTATGAACATGCTGTGATGGTGATTTTACTTAATCCACAGACCATGAAACCTCCCAGGCAGGTAGCTCAGTGTAGTGGCGGTTTTAAAATGACAAAGACCTCTTTCTTGAAAACTGACTCAGCTATAATCAGTGCGCTTGTGACAAGACACCTCACTTTTCTTGGTCTTGATTTTCTTCTCTGTGGATCTGGGACGATGAAGCCCACGGTAAATGGCTATGGTGAGGCGCAAGAACTACCTTTCAGTAGAACAGCTAAGCAGAATAACCTAGAAGGAATATATGAAGTTTTGAGCTCAGCAGACCAAGTTCAAGGGCTGGCTTTACGATTTCTTAGATATGTTACTGTTTGAAAGTCAGTTAATTTCTCCAGGCCTCAGCTTCTTGTGTGAGATGGGATAATAACATTTACCACACACAATTACTGTGTGTGAAGAGTTTAGCGTAGTTTGTAACACTGGGTAAGAATTCGCTCAATAAGAACAATTACTGTGAATTACCTACAAATTCAGAATCTGCCTATCCAGACACAGTAAGCAGTTGGAGTTTACTTTTGTATTACAAAGGGAAGGAATCATGTTAGAAAAGAGTATAAATGGGCTCAGGGCAGTGGCTCACGCCTGTAATCCCAGCACTTTGGGAGGCCAAGGCAGGTGGATCACTTGAGGTCAGAAGTTCGAGACCAGCCTGACCAACATGATGAAACCCTGTCTCTACTAAAACAAAACAAACAAACAAAAAAATACAAAAGTTAGCCGAGTGTGGTGGCAGGCACCTGTAGTCCCAGCTACTCAGGGGGCTGAGGCATGAGAATCGCTTGAGCCTGGGAGACAGACATTGCAGTGAGCCGAGATCACACCACTGCAACAGACTAAGCAACAGAGTGAGATTCCACCTCAAAAAAAAAAAAAAAAAAAAAAAAAAAAAA
>NW_016806325.1:748936-781507 GCF_001698545.2 Rhinopithecus bieti
AAAAAAAAAAAAAAAAAAAAAAGAAAAAAGTATAAATGGTAGTCTAAGAAAAAATTCTAATCTACCTAAAAGATAAGCTACTGTTACATAGATATAACCAACTCCATGTATTGAATTTACACATAAATAATGATTGTGATGAAAACAAAGATCAACATTGCTTTGATTTGCAAATTATTCTATTTGTGACAAAGATTTCTACCTAATCTATTATTTGTGAAGTTATTTCGGTATTTGAAATATAGATTAAAAATATTGTATTTTCTTGGCATGATCCAAGTTTGGAGGGAGTGAAAGTGAATTTACTTTGAGGCATTAAGTTCTTTGGTATGGGCAACTAAGATTCAATTTCTTAGAAGGATATTGGTGAGCACAACACACCAAACTAATGGAAGTTTGGAGAAGCAGTTCCAGAAGTAGAACAGGAACCAGGAAAGAGACTTTTGGCAGGGACAGTTTCTTCCCTCCTTGTATCAGGGCTGAAAGTCCAGTTGACCAGGCTTAGATCTTAGAAGGCCTTTCCTCCAGATCCTTTCCACAGGAAGAATCTGTCCAGAGGCTACGCTGGGAACCTCTTTACCTTCACTGAGGAAGAGCAGATTATCTGAATTTTCTGATCTGCTAGGACTCTCCACAATGGGGGAAAAGCAAATCCTCCAAAGGAAATGGAAGATGTTGATAGGAAGTGGAGATGGATGTTGGGTGACCAATATTAACACAGGTCACTACAGAGTTGTACAGACTTGTTTCCACATCTGACGCTGCCACTTGCTATACAAATTACTCCACTTTCCCAAGTCTATTGTAAAATGAAGATAATAGTAAATCCAACTCCACAGGATTGCTATGAAGTATAAATATAGCAATGTTTATAAAGTGCCCAGCATAATAACGGTCACATAATAGGTATGTCTATTAAGTTTCCGTAAATCAAACTTTCCTTTCTTATTTCAGTGATGCCTGTGTTGGGCTTTCCTATGTTAGCTCCAGGTATATTTACTTATATATTTCTTACATTCATGTGTATTAGTATTTTATTATCAAAGTATGTACTTCCAGAGAAAAAAGATCACGCCTCACTTTAGCCATTGCCATGTGCTTTTGATGATGACAACGACAATAACAATAATAACAGGGAGGCATTGACCTAGTAATTAGTTTTAAGTACTTTCTGAGACTTTAAAAATATCTACATAATATGATATTTATACACATAGTCAATGCTTATAGTTATGCTTGACATATAGGTATCCATTTTCTTTTTCATGGTCACGCTGAGGGACCCTGATGACACATAGACCATATTGCCCTTACAAGGCTCTTGGTGACAGAATGGTTGGCACAGCCTTACTTTCCTAAATAGTTTGCTGATTCACTTGTTCCATTTTTAGACATCAGCAGATTGGCATTGGTGACATCTGCTCATTATTTGGTTTGACTCGTGGCTGGCATGAGACTTCCGTGTGCATCAATCAGTAAGACGTGATCAGTGTGAGGTTAATACCACCCAATCCATGACCAATTTGTTGTAATGAGAAGCCTTGTTTATTTTTCAGTTTTCCCCAGAAGTAATCATGTGTTGGAAGCATAGCTGCCAGAAGTCGCATTGTCTTTGTATTAATAGCTTATCAACTCTCAAATTGCATTGACCCACCCAATTACATATTTAAGACCTTCTGCATCTCTCTTAGGGTTTCCAGCTCTCATTTCTATCTGGAAATAGTCTTGGAAGACAGCTGAAGACTATGCTTTTATGGTTTGTCCTTCCTTGTTTCCTTAGTACAATATTTTGAGACATCCCCTCAAATGGCCCTCTTCTTTCTAAACCATCATCATGTGACGGTCACAGCTTCATTAAGACATGTTAGTTACGCTTCCTGGTTTAATTCAGAATGAATTAAATCATACTCCATAAACTCACCAAGAGTTTTGTTGGTTGCTTGCGTAATGCTTGGCTAAGATTAGAAAGGCAATGGCCTACAATCATGGTAGTGGCTAATTCCTTAATACTTTAGGTCAAAGTGAGTGCACATTTCACCATTTTGTGGTCTACCAGAGCAAACACAGAAGAATGCTTTCTGCCCCCTGGTGCTCATTGTCTGCTACTGCAGTAGATGAGTCAGCTGAGATATGTTCCCGGCAGAAGTAGAAGCATTTGTGTCTCTACTGCTTATAGCACATGAGCAAAGCCACAACTTTTGAGGGTGTCACATGTCACATACCTCCTAAATATGCAAGTGTCAGGAAAATGAATGAAGAGGATCTCTCAATTCTATAACAGGAAGCACCACTGGGGAGAATGGCAGAGGCTCTGGGTTCTGGCTCTCGTTGCCTCATTAGCCTCTCATCTGGGAGCCCTCTGGGGTGCTGGCTGAGCCACCCAGGCCATGTCTGGGTCTCTTGATTGTGCCAGGTTATTCCCTGACTCAACACACTGACACTTGCTTCTCTCTCTACCTAAAAATTTCCTCACCCCCTTCACCCACTAAATCGTATCTCTGCTTCAGAATGTAGCTGAAGGACCACCTTCACAGGAAAGTCTCAATCAGGACTCCCTTAAATCTTCTCATACCACCTGATTCTTCTCCTTCAAGGCACCCATTACGATTGTAATTGAATAACTAAATTGTTTAATGAATGTACAATCTGCTAAAATGTAAGCCCCTCTAGGGTCTTATTTACATTTGCATCTCCTGTAGGCATACAACATAATTTTTAAATGAACGAATGAATTCTGAAGTGAAAACATAATATTCTTAAATTTGACAACCCTTTTGATTGCAGATAAACCAAAGCCAGGCTTATCCTGGAGTACAATTTCAAAGATAACCAGGGGAAGAAGAGAGGAGAAGATAGGCAAGGGGTGGGACTGAACTGGGTCAAGGTTCTCTTCATTCTGTCTCACCAAGGAATAGTTGTACGCTAATGTAATGAAATGCCAAAACAAGCTTGCAGAAACTTTTCTCTTTTCTCAAAGTTCTCTAAATTTACAAAGAGTAAGCATGCTTTTCAAATCCCACTTATTTTTTATCTTTTGCCTATAATATGGATCCACCCTCCAAGACTCCAAAAGTTTTTAATTGTAATATCTGTGCATGGAACATAAGCTTAGTTACTAAGGCAATGCCCATTGCTTTGTAGGGCCATGAACAATGCTTTTCTTTACTGGGCATAAAGTACTGTGTGGTTATTTTCTCTAGAGCCTTATATTGGAATAAGCAATAATTGTAGTTTGTTCTTTACAGATGGAGGCAATAAGCACAGACAGATCTGGAACCCTTGCCTACTGTGACATAGAGCCCCAGTAGCAGCAAGCCTGGGTCAGCTCCAGAGCGGCACTGGAGGGAAATTCCCAGGACTCTGGGTCTCTTGGAAGTTTCCAAGGCCTGCAACTGATCACAGATCCTGGTGTTCCTCTCATTGGCTAAAAAGATAATAAATACAAGTTACAGCTTGATTACTGTCTGAAAAAATGTTGTAGGTTAATAGAAGAAAGAAGAGAAAGTCCAGATGTTTGCTGTTTTCCCTGCTTAGTGTGAATTGAACGCTAACTTGAGACTAGGTCTAAAGTAGATCAGAAAATGCTTTCTCTTCATAAGTCAATTCATATCAGAAAAAATGTAGGACACAGACAATGCCCAATAGTTACACTGGGACATGGAAAAGGAGAGGAAGGGTAGTAACACTTGTGGGGTTGATAGTGTCATTTCATCTTCTATCTGAAATATCACACAAGGGAGGGAACACTGAAACAGTAAAAGCCACATACAGATTCCACTGTTTTTAACATTACATTTGTTTCTCATTCATTTAACTTTCAATAAATATTTATTGAAAACTGGCAATATACTAAGCTTTGCAAACACAACAAAGGATAGAATGAAGCCCTTGGTCTTTTGGACTTTACCTTTCATGGGCAGGGGACAGACAGAGAAAAAGGGGGAATAATGTTCAGGTAAATAAGCCAGGTAATTTCAAACACTAATAAGTGCTACAATAATGATAAACCAGGGCAATGTAATTGAGAGTGGCTGGAGGGGGGGTTTGTTTTAGATCTGTGCTGTCCAACACAGTAGCCACTAGCCACATGTGCCTCCTGAGCATTTGAAATGTGACCAGTCCATGTTGAGATGTGCTGTAAGAGATGAACTGAATTTCAAAAACTTAGTATGAGAAAAAGAATAGAAAATTATCTCATTAACATTTTTATGCTAGTCATTGAAATGAAAATATCTTAGATATCCTAGATTAAATCAAAATAAAATCATTAAGATGGATTTAACCTCTTTTTATGTGTTTTCACCATGGTTACTTGAGCATCTGAAATTGCCCTCACACTTGTTCTTTACCTTTTTTATACTGGGCAGCACTGTGGATGGATAGTGTGGTCAGGGTGGGCCATCCAGCCACTTAAGAGCATGATAACACACTTAGGAGGAACTGGGCATGCAAAGGTCTCCGGGCAGAGTAGCGCGGGCAAGGAGAACAGCAATTGCAAAGAACCTGAGGCGGGAACCAGCTTGGCGAACTGGAAAAGAAAGACAGAAAGCCAGTGTGCCTGGAGAGAAGGCTAGGAGAGAGGGAGATCAGAGATAAGGTAAACCCCCGAGACCAAGGCTTGATCATGCAGGACTTTGGAAATGAGAGTAAGAAGTTAAAAACACAAGGCCGGGCACAGTGGCTTGCACCTGTAATGTCAGCACTTTAGGAGGCTGAGGCGGGAGCATCACTTGAGGCCAGGAGTTCAAGACCAGCCTGGCCAGCATGGCAAAACCCCGTCTCTGCTAAAAATACAAAAATTAGCCAGGTGTGGTGGCACACTGCACACCTGTAATTGTAGCTATTGGGGAGGCTCAGGCAGGAGAATTGCTTGAACTCGGGAGGTGGAGGTTGCAGTGAGTGGAGATTGCACCCCTGCTCTCCAGCCATGGGGACAGAGCTTTCTATAAAATATCGAATATTAGAGCAGATTTGTTCCTGTGTAATTTCCCAGGAGCTGTTCCAAAATATTAATATTCAGCATGAAACCCTGGTTTAAAAACGCGAAGAAACCCATTCAGCTTAGAACAGCTCCATGCTAATGAAGGCTTAGACTGGAATATGCATTTACTAAACTTGTTTATTTTCATATAATCGTTATAATGTTTCTGTATAGCTGCTTCCTTGTAAGGAGGAAGAACATAGGTAGATAGAGAATGTACTCTAATTAATTAAATAAGAATCTCAGGTTCATCTTTTTCTGCTTTACTCATTGCAAGCTCAAACTCTGAGGGTGTGTGTGTAATAGAGGAAGGCAGGCAAACCTGAGTCCACCCAGAAAGTATAGGGTGCAGATTGGGAGATAAATATTAAAGTTTTCCCTTCTTTACACATGAGTGTGTCCACCATATACAGATTTTCTACTGGGCTACTCCCAGGAAAAAGAAAATAAACTGAGTATGTTCTTCTTTCTTTCCCTGAGGGAGTGGTTCAAAAAGAAAAAAAAGTAGTGAATCATTTAATGACCAAATATTTCTGATGTATTTTAGAGTTCATATAATGAATGTATTTGTCATAAAAGCAAAATTTTGAGTTTCACAAGTAGCAACACTTTGTTCCCAAATCTCAAAGTGAAACTGACATCCATAATTATCACGCAGCTCTCTGTCTCTCTCTCTCTCTCTCACACACACACACACAAAGGCAAAGTAAAATGTGTCCTCACAAGGGATATATGGTTACCAAATTTAAAGGGAATGGCCTAGGTATTTGAGATTATATAGGAACAATGTCAAGACTGGTGCCTTGTCAGAATATGTCCAACTCTGTAAGTCACTGGTTGTAAGTCATCAAAAGCAGGGCAGAGCTCTTGCTGCACACAGGTCATTAGAAACTCATGTGTGGGCAGAGCTCTGGGTTACAAGGCACAGGTGGGGCAAGGTGAGTCAGCCAGCTATGTTCCTTTCCTTTGAGAGTCCTTACTCGACCAGGCACAGTGACTCATGCCTGTAATCCCAGCACTTTGGGAGGCCGAGACAGGTAGATCACCTGAGGTCTGGAGTTTGAGACCAGCCTAGCCATAGCAAAACCCCATCTCTACTAAAAATAAAAAAAATTAGCCAGGTGTAGTGGCAGGCACCTATAATCCCAGCTACTTGGGAGGCTGAGGCAGGAGAATCGCTTGAAACTTGGAGGAAAGGTTGCAGTGAGCCGAGATCGCACCACTGCTCTCCAGCCTGGGTAACACAGCGAGACTCAAAAAAAAAAAAAAAAACCAGAGTCCTTACTCCCTTACTCTCTGATATTATGGATGGATGGGGTCACAATGCTTTGTTCTCATTACTAAGATTCTACATTCACAAGTAGTCTGCAGACCTAGAACCTAGATTTAAACTTATGGTTGTTTCAACAACAAGTGAACACTTATGAGTTGTGATGGCTTAAATGGATCCTCAGTGTATTACTGACTAAACTTTCTCAAAAATAAAAGCCTCTATTTAAACAAAATAGAAAAAAAAAATTGTGATAGCATAAATCAGTGCCTGGCACACAGTTGGTAGTCAATAAATCTTTGCGGAATGTTAGAATGTACAAATGTTACTTAAGATTTCGGGGAAACTTATGAGATTAGGCCTATTTTGGCTTAATCAGTTTCTCCTAGTGAGCTTCCTGGGGGGTTATGCATATAAAGAACAAAGAAAAGTGGAAAATAAAAATACATATTATTTGCAAGCGATCCCAATGGAGGCCGCTCTGGTAAGTTGAACTGGAGCCCTTGTTGTAGGTTCCAGCTCGCCATGTTCATTACATCTCTGAGCCCTAGTTTTCCTACAGGCTAACTCCAGAACCTGAAGAGATGAGTTCTCCAGAGCTCGGAAAGCTAGTCCTACAATAAGAGACAGAGAAAACAAGACAGCTGGGCCTACGCTTTTGACACAGTGACCCTGCCAGACAAATGGCATGGCCTAAACGGTGCCCTTCAGCTCAACAATCATATTTGCAACTCCTCCTTTCTGGGATATGAGGGTTCCAGGGATAACAATGGCCTCCATAGGGAGAAAACTAAAATGGAAATCAAGACTAGGTAGTCATGATCTGTAACCGACAAATTTGAAAACTTCAAGAATGAAAACGAATGCAATTTTAAAAATGTGGGTGCATATGGTAATTACCATTACTAAGCATAAACCCTGCAGATTAAGTTTTATGCAACCTATTTAAAATTTAATCAAACTGAGCCTCAGGGTAGTTAAGCCACTTGCTGGGGCCCAACGGTAACCAAGTGGAGGAGCAGATATTTGAGCCAAGACTGTTACTTCTTCTCTGCTATACCGTACATGGGCACATTTCTGTGAATTGAAGTAATAGCAGAACACTTTTACCAACGTTAGTTGTGAAAGTACTAATGGAATTTTCCAAAGAAGAAATTGCTTGTTGATTACATTTTGTGTTATCCATTACTGTTGTGAATATAAATTGCATTAACTATACTTATGAAAACATAAATAATGAAAAGTAGAAGACACAGCAAGAAGCAAGCGTTCATAATTTAAGAATTCCTCTAGGCCTATGGAAAGGAAAATAATTGTGTTTGGCTTGTGGTCTCATTTCTCAGTTTGTCAACCCTGAACTTGGTAGAGACTTCTTCACTTTACAATCAATATCAATCCATAAAATCTGGCTTATTAACTCCTTTCCCAATATGGTTCACCTTTTAAGTCTCTGTTTCTGTGTTTGTCACTCTACTCTTGCAATGACCCAAGCAGCCCTAGAACCTTCATCATAGTTCTCCTTTCCACTGATACTCAGTTGTCTAATCCACCAACCTTAATGCAAAGATTTACTTCTGGGTCCCAAACGTTTGTTCTCTACTACTTTCCTTCTGCTTCAGCTCTAATTCACAAACTCTTATTACTTCCCGCATTAGCCTGAATGCTTTCTGCTGCATATATCATAAAATCTCAACTCATGTTGATATAGACAGTAAGAATATTAATTATCTCATATAACAAGATGTCTGAAGGGAAGGCAGTTCCAGGTTTGTTTAAATCATAATCAAGGAATCCCATTCCTTGAATATTGACTTTGTCCACAGACTAGCTCCTCCTACCATAGCAAAATGGTGGCATGGTATTTCAAAATGTCACATGGAGACAACTTCCAGCAGAAGAAAAGATGATCTCTTTTTTTGTTTCCCTTTTTCAAAAGGAGAAGACACTTCCAAGAAGGCACCTAAAGGACTTCCTTTGCATCTCATTGGCTAGAAATAGACTCTAAGGACTCATCCTAGAGTGGACTCCTCCTCTGGGCAGGGGATGGTGCCTCCTCTTCTGAAGGCTATAGCTGGGAGGAGATGGGGGTACCATGGACTAAAGCCTTTCTATAATTTACCCCAGACTTCCCTACTGCTGGTGTCATCCCATGCAAGATACTTTCTCTTGAGGGTGCCTTCTCTTTACTACCCACCCTTGCCATATCTCATGAACTTGCCTCTATCCTTTCACCAAAGTGATATTCCCAAAAACAAAAATCTGAACTGCACTGTTGTACTTAACTTGTTATAGGATTCATTTAAATTCCTTAGCAGGGCATACATAGCCTTTTACAAATTAGTCCCCATAAGTCTTTTGAGCTCATTTTTCTATTAAACTTCATTTTCTCCCCACCCTACCCCAACTCCAACCACAAAAAAAGGTCTCACCCTTCCCAAACACATCACTGTCTTTTATGTCTTCATGCCTTGTCATATGTTATGCTCACTGCCTGGAATATATTTCTCATCTTTTTTCCATCTGGTAAAATTCCATTCATTATTCAAAGCCCAGATAAAAGCTCATTTCCTTCATAAATGATTTCCCAATTCCCCAGACAGAACTAGTTTCTTCCTCCCCGATGCTTCCAAAGAGTTCTATTACAACCATCAACACTGTTAGTAATGATTTGTTTATATCCATGTCCTCTACCAATGTATTTTTCTATGAGACTTTTTTATTGTTATAATTATATTATTTTTCCCCCAGTTGCTGGTACAGAGCAAATCCTCAATGAAAGATTGAGGATAATTTATTTAGAATGACCCTTCTGTTTAAATTCTACTCATACCTCATGGTCTATAATCCCAGCACTTTGGGAGGCCAAGGTGGGCGGATCACGAGGTCAGGAGATGGAGACCATTCTGGCCAACATGGTAAAACCCCGTCTCACTAAAATACAAACAGTTAGCCAGGCATGGTGGTGTGTGCCTGTAGTTCCAGCTACTTGGGAGACGGAAGCAGGGGAATTGCTTGAACCCAGGAGGCAGAGGTTCCAGTGAGCCGAGATCGTGCCACTGCACTCCAGCCTGGAGACAGAGCAAGACTCCGTCTCAAAAAAAAAAAAAAATTTTTACTCATACCTCAATGCCCATCTCAAATGCCATCTCTTCTAGGTCTTTATTTTTATTCTCCTACTGATGAGCAGTTTTCTTCTTCAAATCACCATAACTTTGATTTTTGTGCTTAAAGGCTTCAATCGTGTCTCATCTTGTCTCAGGATCCTGTCCTCCTCTCCTGGCCCCTTGCTATGATGTCTTTCTGTAAGGCTTGTGTTTTACTGTTCTGTCCTCTGTTCCACTGAACCCACTGGCACACGCACTACTAGTAGTGGCACCAACTCCTAACAGTATTGTTTGTTAGCACATGTTCAGATATAATCAGGGAAGAAAAGTTGTGTCTCTCTTTTTTTTTTTTTTGAGACAGAGTCTTGCACTGGCTCACTGCAACCTCTGCCTCCCAGGTTCAAGCAATTCTCTTGCCTCAGCCTCCTGAGTAACTGGGATTACAGGTGCCTGCCACCACGCCCAGCTAATTTTTTGTATTTTTAGTAGAGACAGGGTTTCACCATGTTGGCCAGGCTGGTCTCGAACTCCTGACCTCACGATTCACCCGCCTCAGCCTCCCAAAGTGCTGGGATTACAGGCGTGAGCCACCATGCCTGACCCAGTTGTGTCTCTTTTATCAGCTTTAGGGTCCCCAAATAATAGTAGGACATTAGAATCCCCAAATAATAGTAGGACATTAGAATCCCCAAATAATAGTAGGACATTAGAATAATAGTAGGAAATCAGAAAAACAGTTAAGCCAATGCTATGCCAAATGTTTCTCAAACATCTAAGGTGTGTGAGTGTGTGGCGGAGTGCTGTACGTATTTTGTGGTCAGCTTTAGAAATTCTATAAGAATTTTTAAAGTTTGCTATATTATATAGACAATAATTTTTTAAAATACACAAACATTCTTAGTCACACACACACACACACACACACACATATATATATATATATATTTTTTTTTTTTTTACTGACCCCATGACAAGATTCCTTTCTCTCAATGACATTGCATTTGTGATCTTGTTGATGCCAGGAGATATGCTCCATAGACTTCCCTCAAGTTTAAAGATAAACAGGAGCTAGTAATGGATATGTTTCTTTCCAGGGGTTTAAAGATTTTCTTTCCAAAACCAATATTAGGCCTAAATGCCACAAGACCAGTTGCATTTTATTAACGTAAGTGGTAAGTTTATAATCACAAGTGATTATATCTATCTGACATCAAACAATAAATGGACTTGTTTGATTCAGTGAAAAAATCAACCAACAATAGTTCAAGTTTGAGAAACTCTGAAACTTTGCACTTCCCAGAAACCAGTGGTTCCCAAGTGTCTATCATTAACATACCACATGCCCAAAATGAACTGTATCTGTGTGCCAAATACCATATATCATGCCATATACTGTAGTAAACTTAATACTTGTGATAAACCAATCCCAAATTAAATGCCAACATAGTTTATCATAAATAAGAGGTAATTGTTTTAAAAATATAAAAGCATAACGAGGTGATTCTAATTCCAGCTGGAAAGTAGGAAAGCCTTGGTGCCTGAGGCCTAATCGCTCTCTTTTTTTTTTTTTTTTTAAAGCGAGATTAACAAATGTTAAAGAGTTGGGAAAAAAAATGTTAGCGCTGGCTGGGCAGGGTGGCTCATGCCTATAATCCCAGCACTCTGGGAGGCCGAGGTGGGCAGATCACAAAGTCACAAGTTTGAGACCAGCCTGGCCAATATGGTGAAACCCTGTGTCTATTAAAAATACAAAAATTAGCCTGGCGTGGCGACGGGTGCCTGTAGTCCCAGCTACTTGGGAGGCTAAGGCAGGAGAATTGCTTGAACCCGGGAGGCGGAGGTTGCAATGAGCAGAGATCGTGCCACTGCACTCCAGCCTGGGCAACAGAGTGAAACGCCATCTAAAAAAAAAAAAAGTTAGCACTGAAAGGAAAGATGAAAAGAAATGTTAAAAGCACGTAGTTTTGTCTCTGTGTAATTTATTTACTATTAACCATTTTTATTACATTCCTTAAAAAATCACCTTTATACCATGGATGGCACCAGACTACATTTAAGAATTACAACCAGGTCAGGCACGGTGGCTCACGCCTGTAATCCCAGCACTTTGGGAGGCAAAGGTGGGCAGATCACAAGGTCAGGAATTCAAGACCAGCATAACCAATATGGTGAAACCCGTTTCTACTAAAAATACAAAAATTAGCTGGGCATGGTGGCACACTCCTGTAATCCCAGCTACTTGGGAGGCTGAGGCAGGAAAATCACTTGAACCAGGGGGTTGGAGGTTGCAGTGAGCTGAGATCATGCCACTGCATTCCAGCCTAGTGACAGAGTGCGACTCCGTCTCAAACAAACAAACAAACAAACAAAAAAACTACAACCACAATCAAAACAATCAACTTGTGGACTAAAATGAACATTTTAAGCCAGTGTTCTGATTTATGATCATGTGTTTTGCTTTGTGACAACATGTTTCACTAAAGACAATACTTCATCATTTTTAAAGGATTTATAACATCTGACTAAGTAGGTAACATTCAGAAGCTAAAATATGAAATCAACATTATGAGAAAAGTTACATTTAAAGAACTTTTGAAGAAAGAACAATGAAAAATGTAGGTGGATTTAGAAGATCTCCCCATTTCAATTTACACTTTAAGACTATTTCTCTCATTACTGGGCACTTAATGGCTTACCAACTAGAGCCCTACTTCTGAAAGATAAGTACAAAAAAATTAAATAATGCCTTTTAATCTCCTTTATTTCTAACAGAACCTATAAAAAATTCAAAGATGATTACTTGAAGATCTCTTTGGGGAGTATATTTTCATGCATCAGCCCACATTTTAATCATTCTGAGATTTTTTTTTTAGTTCAAACATTCATCTCCAAAGAAATTTCTTTCTTTCTTTCTTTTTTAAAGAGAATATTCAAAGCAGCAGCAGCAATTAACTATGACATTCTGGGAACAGAGACCTCCAGAGACTTCACTCAGCATCCAGGGGGCTAGAAGAAAATAACACTAGGTGCTCAGGACAGCGTGGTTAGGGCTTCATGGCTGTGGACGCTGAGATGGCAGAGCATGGTTTACCTGGTGGAGTCAGACAGTAGGGACAGGTCTCTACCGCTGCTGACTTATGCCACAGAGCGACCCAGACAATCAGAATTTCAACTTGCAGGGAGAGAATTAAGAATAATAGAGATCCTTTCTTCATTCAACCAAGTTGCTGTGTCTTCTTAACTTGGCAACTTTGGGCCAACCTATGCCCTAGACTAGGGAATAGTAGATGACTCGTAGGTGCCCAAACCATTTTGTTACTTAGTACTCAGTACTCAGTAGGATGGCTCAGCCTTAGAGGGGCCAGGAACAGAAAACAACACATATCCAATAGAGTAAGTTAAGTTCTTAGGGATCAGACGCAGGTGTAGGCAATGGCAGAAGACCAGCTAACATCCTGAAGGTTGGAGATAGGCAGGAGAGGAAGGCATAGGCAGCCAGTAGATGACAGCAGGACCAGCAAAGTTCCAGCATTACAGGAGGCAAGTGGAGCAAAACAATGGAAGGTCTAAGCTCTTGCAAGCAGGTAGACCGGTCAGAGACAACCATGAGCAGGGAACAAGGTCAATGCTACAAAGGTGGGTTTCTGGGTCAGGAATTGACTACACACGGGACAATTGACCTAGGTGTGTCTAGGAATGGTGGTTAGAGCAGGGCAAAGCTCAGGTCTGGGAGGAAGTGAGTGCTGGGCGGGTTATCAAGGCAGTCTCAGGTATGAGAAAGCAAGACAGAAAACCCCAGAAGAGGTACAAGTGTAGAACTCTTGTTTAAAGAGAAAAGCAGCGAAAACCATTTATCAGAACTGGAGCAGGACTAGCAGTAAATGGAAGGCAGTAGAAAAATAAAGCCATTTTCTAAATGATCTGAATTTCTGATTTTGTTTCCTTTTCTGTTTATATACTTGATTTTTCTGTTTCATACTAGAAGCTTTCTTGAAATAGCTGATAATCCCTGCCTATTAATTAACATTTAAGAACAATGCACTAAAAAGTTCGGTGTAAACATGAGCTTATTAACTGATGAGACTAGTAGAATAATCGGATGGGGGTCAGATACTCGGAATGAAACTCCCAAATAGTAGGATGCGGAAATCAGTCTCTCCTTAGATGGCATTCATTTTCTTCAAAGAGGAATCCTCTGTCTTCTGCCTAAGAAGTAAATGTCTGGAACATAAAAATATAGTGCAGGAGGGAGAAGGCTTCTACTATTCAATATGCAGGCTCTTTCAATCCTTCCACGATCAGCCCAGTATTTCATCCCATCTTTCTGGTGCATCCATGTCTGAAGTCCTCCTATTTAATGCTGCTTGAAACTAAACCTCAGATTATTTTGCCTGTGATGGGGTGTAATTTAATCCCAGGTTATATGTAAGTACAAAAAGAGGCTTAAGGGTCCAGTCACTAAATAGCATGACTTACAACCAATTCCTTTGTTTTAAGTTCTTGTCCTCTGCAGAACCTGGTATCTCTGGTGTTAGACCTCTTACGAGTTCCATGATAGGAATAAGCTCACTTTTCATTAATACTCGACTTTAGAGGCCATATAAGTTATCGCCCCCTACTCTCTGTTGAGTCAGCGACCACTTCATCCTCTTTCCATCTCACAAAAAGGTTGAGATCTTATGTTTCCTGATTTTTCTTCTCCTGGGTTTATTTATTTATTTTTTTTAATCTTTGAGACTTTTTAGTTTAGTTTTTTTAACTAGCATATTATGATATTGCTGAGAAAGATTCAAGGAGTCATCTTTAAGGAAAAATTCCTGTAAGTTACTATTGACAACATGAAAAATGGGGTGCATATTTGATACTTAGAATGTCAAAGGTAGCCTTCTGGCAGGGTGTGGTGGCTCACACCTGTACTCGCAGCACTTTGGGAGGCCTAGGTGGGTGGATCACTTGAACTCAGGAGCTCAAGACTAGCCTGGCCAACATGGTGAAACCCCATCTCTACTAAAAATACAAAAAATTCGCTGGGTATGGTAGTCCATGCCTGTAGTCCCAGCTACTCAGGAGGCTGAGGCAGGAGAATTGCTTGAACCTGGGAGGCAGAGGTTGCAGTGAGCCAAGATTGCACTACTGCCCTCCAGCCTAGGTGACAGAGCAAGACTCCATCTCAAAAAAAAAAAAAAAAAAAAAGGAATGTCAAAGGTATGAAAGGTAGCCTTCATATATAGATAAATTATTGTAACAGGTCTTGATGGAAAGAAAGGAGAATGACTCATAATTATCCTGATGGTTTACAGAGAACAGGAAAGATAGTACCCTGGAGTCTAGTTAGTGGTCTTAATTTAACTCTCCATTTGGGGGTGAATGGGACTGGGCTTGCTAAGCAGAACTGACTCAGATGTTTCTCAGATTAGTTTTACCCAAATTACCAATCTATCTCGCCTCTAGTTGATACATTCCATTTCTTACTTTTGAAATCATGTATTTTCTCCCCTCCAAAGCAGTTTACCCATCATCTGCTAATTATCCATGCTTATGGTGAACATTGCTCTCACAATAAGATGAATTGTATATCTGGCTCATCTGTTGATGAGTGGTTCCCAAATGTAGCTGGTGCCAGGTGCCTGGCAGGCTTTGTGTGAATAACTTAGGAGGTTTGCTTAAAAAATAATGGATTTGCAGATCCCACCATCACACCTTGAGGAACCGACTCAACTGATGGATTAAGGAGGGTCTGATGAAGGTAATTCTGAGTTATTATTATAGAATAGTCATTATAGTTATTTATTTATTCTATGTCTATCCATATCTATTTGCTTACATGTATATTGGCCACTTGTAGTTATCTAGTACAGGAAGCATATGAAGATGCAAAGATGAATAGACAGTCTTGGCCTTTGAAAAATTAAAATTTAGGCTGGACACAGTGGCTCATGCCTGTAATCCAGCACTTTGGGAGGCTGAGGAGGGTGGATCACCTGAGGTCAGGAGTTCAAGACCAACTGTGTGAAACCCCATCTCTACTAAAAATACAAAAAATTATCTGGGTGTGGTGACACACACCTGTAATCCCAGCTACTCGGGAGGCTGAGGCAGGAGAATCATTTGAATTCGGGAGGCGGAAGTTGCAGTGAGCCGAGATCGTGCCATTGCACTCTAGCCTGGGCAGCAGGAGCAAGACTCCATCTCAAAAAAAAAGAAAGAAAAATTAAAATGTAGTAGATAACATAGACATAGAATTCTAATTAAAGTCAATAATGTAACTATAAAGACAATGTGAATTATCTAAAGTATAGAAATTCAGAAGAGTCAGAAATGACTTTTAGGATCAGGGAAGGTCTTATGAGGATGTAGCCACTAAGTTGGGTTATGAAGAATGGGTGAGATTTCCAAGGGCAGGAATGGAGGAGATCATTTGAGTAGGTTTTCAGGCATTTGCCTAAAATATCCAAAATCAAAATTGTGGTATACTAGATTCATTTTAATTTTGATATATTTTGTGTTGAGCATAAATAAATATTCTAAGTTAAATATCTAAGTTTGTTGATAGGGGCACAATGAAGTATTTTCAACAGGCTTAATTAATACTAATAATTGTTATCATATATTTACTAAGTAGCTGCTGCGTGTTGATATTTAACAGGTATTGGGCAAAATATAACAAAAACATAAAACTCACCTACCTTGAAGAAGCTAAAAATATAAAATGTGGAAGTATTAAGATACAAAATACTCAATATTTCTTAATAGATGTATTGATAATGGTCCATATTCTTTCAGCCTGATTTACTTCCCTTCTAATTAATGTATGGTTTGAGTCTTTGCATAGGTCAGTTTTGGGGAAAAAAATAAAGAAATGTTTTGTTTCTATTTTGAACACTTAGTCTTAGCCAAAAGGCCAAGAAGTGACGTGTTTCTATTTTAGTATCATCAATCAGCAGTACTTTCTCGTGTAATAATGGGGAAATGGTTTATTTCTCCTTTCCTTATTCTATTTATAGCTGAAAATAATTTTTAAACTTACTTTTTCTTCTCAAATATTCCATTTTATCTCTTGTGTTGCTTTTCAACTTTACGTTAATATGCCTTTGCTGTTTCTTGGTAATCTTCATTTTCCTATTAGTTTCAAATATAATGTGCTCTTTATATTCGCCTCAAGCTCTTCTTTCAGTTAAAGTACAAAATTAGGTTGGAATTTTTCCAGAACATTTTCAAGAAAAATGTTAATAATAGCCATATGCTGCACTCTGTATATTGTCTTTAAAATGATTAAAACAGTTATAAAGCACCTATTTGTGCTCAGTGGTTTATAAAAAGATGGAACTCATTGCTACTCTCCAGGGAATCTAATATTGAGGAAGATCAATCAGTAAAGGACATAAATTACAAGCAGCAGATACAAATACATAAAGAAACAAGGTGACATAGAAGATAAACTCTAGACACTAATAAAGAGATCATGTTATGATCATCATCTTCTTCTTGCCCTTTGCCTCTGAGCCACAACATCTCCTTCTTTTCTCTACGTTCTGCCCTCTTTGTTCTTCCTATTTCTTACCCATTTCTTTCTTTTCTTTTCTCCAATTTCTTAGTTTAATGGAAGAAGAGTTCCTCAGCCTTTTCTGGTCTTACAAAAAGCATTTACTTCTCTCGGGATGGTTCTTGCCCAGTAACACTAAGGACGAAGAGCCCTTCTTGCTCCTAAATGGCCACTCTGGATACGCCTGGTCAGTCTCACTCTCAGTTGGCTGGGATCTCCGCCGTGGCTCTCCCAAAGGAGATCTGTTCTTCAAAGAGCACCACCGATTCCTCATGGAAAGCATGAAAGATTGACATCACAGGAATCAGAAACAGTGAGCTATGTAGGCTCAGCTCTGTCACGACTTGTATGGTCTTATACCAACCTGGGCATGGAATTTCTTGTCTGTAAAATAGGGAGGTTTGTGGCAAGCTAAATAATGAACCCCTAAACATGCCCGGTTTCTAATCCTTGAAACCTATGAATGTTAACTTATGTGTCAATAGAGACTTTGCAGATGTGATTAGCTTAAGGATCCTGAGACAAGGAAACTATTACTAGACTAGTTGAGTAGACTTGATGTAATTACAACTGTCCTTAGAAAAGGGACCCAACTGTCCTTATATAAAGGAGTCAGAGTCAGAGAAGGCAATATAATGATGGGAGCAGGGATTGGAGTGATGTGATTTGAGGATGAAGGAAGTGACCACAAGCCAACAAAGACAGGCATCTGCTAGAAGCTGAAAAAGTCAAGAAAATGGATTCTCCCCTCAGATTATCCAGAAGGAACTAACCTTGTAGACACCTTGACTTTACCCCAGTGGAATTGATTTTGGACTTTTAGAACTATGAGAGAATAAATTTGGGCTGCTTTAAGCTACTAAATTTGTGGTGATTTGTTACAGCAGCAATAAGAAATGAATACAAGATTGTACTCGGTGACTTCTGCGGTTGCTTCCATCTCTAACTGCTGCTTCACAGCTATGACCCAGTGCTAAATGGCCTAGACTTTGCAACACTAGAGTGCACTAAAGGATCTTGTTAAAAGGAACATTGGCAAGACTTTTTGTTGCTGTTGTTGTTGTTATCTTTTTGAGACAGGTTCTTGCTCTGTCGCCCTGGCTGCAGTGCAGTGGCACAATCATAGCTCACTGCAGCCTCAAACTCCTAGGTTCAATCTCTCTTCCCATCTTGGTCTTTAAAAATGCTGGGATTATAGGCATGAGCTGCCACACCCAGCCAAGACTGTTAATCAGGTGTTGCTTGTTCTAAAGAATAAGTGAATTTGAAGAAAGGCAATTGAAGAAGGGTCCCTGCAGTTTCATGTGAGATTTTGTTCTAAAAACAATTAGTAGTAGGAGAAGAGCATCAGTCTTCCAGCATTAACCCCAAACTACGATTCCAACTTCTTCTACTACCTCCTACTCTCTAGCCCCATCAGTTTTCTCATCAATTCCCAAATGGGCTCCTCTGTTACTCAATTTCATTGTCAGTGCTCATCAGGAAATGCTGTTTGCCAAATCTGTCCTAAGCTCCAACCCCGTGCAAAGTCTTCTCAAAAGCTCTCCTGACCACTGGGTCATACTTAATAGTATCTTCCTGTATTTTCCCCGAGCATATAATTTGTCCTACTTCCAGTCAGACACTTAAATCCACCTTCTGTGTTGTGTTATGTATGTATCTGTCTCCTCCCTTAGACAGAAGAATTGTGAGGGGAGTGTCTGTAGCTTATTCATTTTGGTGGCTCCTGAGGCCTAGGACAAGTACCTACATGTAATTGATGTTTCTTGAATTAAAGTCACAGAGGACTAAGGAATCTAGGAACCAAGGAACTAAGTATCTTTTCTCCTCATAAAATTTTGCATCTTAGTGCAAAATTCTTCCATAGGAAAAACTGCAGAGGAACATGTATTCCTAAGTGCTCCTCAACTTTTCTCCTTACTTTCCACAGTGTTTTACTTTAGTATAAACCTCCTAGGCTTACCCGTCCTCTGACATGCCACAGACAAATAGGAAAATGTTAAACGCATCTTACTTGCACAATTTTTTCCAGTAAGAAGGTCAAAGTTAATTCAGAGCCTAAAGTGGTTTGTTAACTCACCCTACATTGCAATTTGTAGGAAGGGCATAATCCATTCTGATTTACCATCACCCCATTATTCTTTCTATTCTTTGAAATTCAGGATTCGATGTATTTTAAGAACTTAGAAACTGTTTAAAAGTGTCAGGAGTAATCACTAATAATGCCTCTTTACCACCTTGTTCCCAACCAAATCCTAATTAGGTAAAGCTCTTCAGTATGTGAACAGTAAAGGCAATTTATTCGATCTGCTTAATATTAAGCCATATCCAAGTATGAATTTCATGATGAAGAACTGAAAGGTAAAATCAGTTCACTCCAGAAATACCTTCTGGTGGTAGAATGCCTGTCACTTTAGTCATTTCCTTAATGATAGTTGGTGCTTATGCCAAACCTTTCATTTGGATAACTAAGGGAGTTTAACTCCTAAATCCTCTGTACACCAAAAAAAAAAAAAAAAAAAAAAAAAAAAAAAAAGATAAATAGGTAGTTCCAAAGTGCCTATTACTGTTATTTTTCAGACAGGTAAATAGGCCCAAAAGTCAAATTCTCATACTTCTGTCTGTGGAAGAACCGTGAAGAGAATGAAGCTCAGAGATGCCCAATTTTGTGTTATCATCACTTGCCCAATCTAACATGTTTGACAGAAAACCTCTGCCTCATTTGACCAGAAGTAGATGGGCTAATGAATATTGGATTCAATTGGCAATGATACTGGAGGAGATTCTACATAACAACTGCTTAGATTTGGCAGCACTATAAGCAATTTTATCTTTATAAACAGCAAATGGATGCTGGTTCTTTAAAGAAGAAAAAATTTGCTAATTCCTCTGTCTGAAAAAGAACATCTATGGCATGCCCCTATCTACAAGTAAATCAACAAACCTCCCAGGCAGAACCCAGGTCATCCACACATGCTAATGTCTTCTTTCATTATTGATCCTCAGGGACACAGCAGATGTTCTACAAGGTTTTCCAGGCCCTTCTCCATCTTTAGGATATAGCTCAGGACACCACAATCACAATAAGACTTGGATAAATATGTTTATACTGCAGTTCCCAGTTTCCATTAAACAAATTACAATAACATTACAGTCTGAATATTTTGGAAAAGACACAGGGGAGAGATCTTTGCTCCAAAAAGAATTGGTAGCTAAAGCAGGATGGAATAAAGAGTGCCTACTTCAGAAAATTCTGGCGAATTCAGTGTTCTGTGTAAAATTAAGTACATGTGTTCTCTGCCTGAAAATAAAAAACGTAGTAACTGGTTGTACATAAAAATTTTGAATAAAGATATATAGATTCTGGGTTAATTATTAGATTGCTTTTGAATACTTTATTTTTTGTTACTTTTATAGTGATAGAGTTTTGCTATGTTGACCAGGCTGGTCTCAAACTCCTGGCCTCAAGCGATCCTCCCAATTTAGCTTTCCAAAGTACTGGGATTACAGGTATGAGCTACCATGCCCACCCCTGCTCTTGAATACTTTAAAGGGCAAATTTAAAGTAAACATTTGATCGTATATTTTGAAGATGGAAAGGCCAGTAGCTGGGATAGGAAACTTCCAGGCTAGATTTCGTTCTTGGCAAAATTTCACCTGGCTATCGGCTGGTATTCTAAAATTAAGTGTTCCTTGCTTCTATCCCTAATTATCTGGATGAATCAAATTTTAGAGAAAATAAGCATGTCATCTCAGACTTCATAATACTGGCTGTAGTCAGACATGTAATTTGCAACAGGAGTACATCTTAAACTTTTGTACAAAGTACAAACTGAAGTCAGGCCAAGGTCAATTCAAATTTTGATTATGTTACTCGGTCTGTATCCCCTAGGACAAACAACTTAAACTCTCTGAATCTCAGTCTTACCATTCATAAAATGCAAATAATAGGCTGGGCGCGGTGGCTCACACCTGTAATCCCAGCACTTTGGGAGGCTGAGGCGGGTGGATCACAAGGTCAGGAGATCGAGACCATCCTGGCTAACATGGTGAAACCCCATTTCTACTAAAAATACAAAAAAAAATAGCTGGGCATGGTGGCGGGTACCTGTAATCCCAGCTACTTAGGAGGCGGAGGCAGGAGAATGGTGTGAACCCAGGAGGTGGAGCTTGCAGTGAGGCAAGATCGAGCCACAGCACTCCAGCCTGGGCAACAGACAAGACAGCGAGACATCATCTCAAAAAACAAACAAACAAAGAGGAAATAATAGTAATTATTTGTACTGATGTAATGATAAATAAGATGAAATATGTTATCAAGTCCACCATCTGTCGACACTTTAAAAATGGTGGCAATTATTGCTAGTTAAGGGAAAAGTAGCATTATTTATCTAATTGATATATAAAATATCCTGTAGAATACTGTAAATTCCAGGAGATGGGTTCTATTATACTTCCTTGAATATCCCTTTCAAAGGCTGGTGAACCTCGTATCTAATAGGCCCTGATTAAATATTTGTTAATTTGACTTAAATATATGTTTTCTGCAAAATGAACAGGTTATTCCAGCTTTCCTCCACAGCTTCCATTTCCCATAATTATTTATTAATTTCACGGATGTCTTTTGAATTAGTTTGCCACGAAATGGCAGACAGCTAAAGAATGGGAGGCTCAAAAAAAAAAAAAAAAACCACAAAACAAAAAACTAAAAACAAAACCACTCCGACCATAGAACAACAAATAAGCCTCAATTGAACAGAAAAGGAGACTCTAAAGCAGGCAAACCAGTTTCCAGAAGGTTGGTTGGTCATGGCTGTCTGGGATACTGTGTTGAGAAGGATGGGAAAAGAGCATGGTGAATGGCTACACCTGCAGTTGGGAATTGTGGACAATGTAATTGTAGAGTAATTTGAAATTCAACTCTGAGGAAGTCATAACTAGTTAGTAGCAGAGCTAAATCTAGAACCAAGTTTATCAAATTTGCATAGTAATGGTTCAGCTAACAGGTTACCCACTATTCATAGTGTTCTAAACTCTCTACCATTGGGTCTCTAGCTGAGAACTTCGAAAAGTTCCTTCACCTCTCCAGCTCTGTTTCCCATCTGTAAATTGGGAGTGTTGGGCTTCATGAACTCCCAGGTCATTTTCAACATTAACCATGTATGAACATATGCTTCTGTAAAGTACTCTTTGGTTACCTCGATTATATGACCTTAGATTCCTGATAGTGCTTTAGTGCTTACCAAAACATTTTGCAGTAATCATTCTATTTGACCTTCACACTTACTTTGTAAGTCATGCATTCTCATCCCCATTTTACAGGTGAGGGAATGAAATCAAGAAATCCGGCTGGGTGCGGTGGCTCACGCCTATAATCCCAGCACTTTGGGAGGCTGAAGCGGGTAGATCATGAGGTCAGGAGTTCAAAACCAGCCAGGTCAACATGGTGAACCCCCATCTCTACTAAAAATATAAAAATTAGCTGGGCGTGGTGGCAGGTGCCTGTAATCCCAGCTACTCGGGAAGCTGAGGCAGAGAATTGCTTGAATCCAGGAGGCAGAACTTGCAGTGAGCTGAGAGCGCACCACTGCACTCTAGCCTGGGCGAAAGACCAAGACTCCATCTCAAAAAAAAAAAAGAAATCAAGGAAGTTGGCCAGTGTCACAAGATTTGCTGGCAATGGAATTGGGTCCAAACCCCATACTTCACAAGAAGCTTTCTGAGAAGTTTAGTATTAAAAAAAAAAGTATATAATATATATATTTTTAAAAGGGTGTAAGTAAGTAAGATAGAAGCAGGGGAGGGGGAGGATGGCACAAGTTGAAATGGAGGCTAGAGGCCAGAAGCATGTGTGCAAATTCCCAAGGACAGGCAAAGGCTTTTTTAAAAACAGAAGAAATAGACCCACTGCTTGAGCAGATGGCACAAAATTAACAGATGAAAAATGACAGAACTACTTCCTTCCTGTTTTGTTTCTGCCTTTGAAAGAGAATATCTTCCAACTTGAAAGTATAGAACAAACATGGTCAGGCTTTGGGATTAAAATAGTAAAGACATTAATAAGTTCATGTTTTAATCTTCCTTATTGATCCAGCAACAGGTTCCCAGGCTCAGATGAAGTAACTCAAGCTTCTGAAAGGGTCCACATTTTGATTGAAAGGCCAATTTCAGAAATTTCCGCATTAATATCAACAGAAGAGAGGTTGGAAGCCCGGAGATGGACAAACATCCTATCTTTTTAAAAAGGCAGCTTCTAGAAATTACAGATGAAAGAGTCTGACATTAATCTTTAGCAAATTCATCAAAGATAGGTTGACTAAACAGATGCAATTTAAAACCTAGAAAAGGAAGGGCATGGTTAGTTAGCCTCATATCCTTATGTGATGAAATTATTAGAATATCAGTTTAGAAATGCTATACATGTGATACATATTTAAGGTATTTAACAGATTTTTCCATATCTTCCTAGGATCACCTACATCATAGTACAGTTACTGGATTCATAATAACCTGAACAATCCAGAGAGAACTGATAAATACTGTTTGAGTAATTGGATTTGCAAGTGACTCAAAACTGAAAAGAACAGCCAATATGTCAAAAGGCAGTCGGACCTGATGGTTGTCTTGAGAAATCTGAACATTTCTCATGTAGTGAGAGCTTCGTGACCTTCAGCCCTGCGTTCTTCTATTACATGAAGTGTAGTTGCATACCTATGCATAGAAGAGTACTGGTGCTGAGAGCCACAGAGAGCCACAGGTTCCACTTTCTATTAAGGACTGCTGACTGAGATACTGCACTCCCCAAACAGAGGGTCAAGGAGACAGCCAGCAATAAATCCTCACCACGGGTTTTGTTGGTGAGACTTTTTTTATTCTTTCTTTCTTTCTTTTTTTTTTTGAGACAGAGTCTCTCTCTGTCACCCAGGCTGGAGTGCAGTGGCATGATCTGCACGGGATAGGCTGGAGAGTAGAATGGGCCTGTCACAGGATGAGTGATGAAGGTCTGTGGCCTCTGTTAGAAAATATGCCCATTCTTAACAAACAAGGAGGAAGATTTCTGTCGGGAAGGAAAGAAGAAAGCGATAGCTGAGGACAGGGTGAAGGCATCAGGCGTTTCCCCTTTCCCCAGGGTGTGTTAGTAATCACCAGAGTGGGTAAAAGAATACCCACCATCCCACCATCTTCTAGAAACCCAAACTTTAATGAGAAGGCTTGCTCCCTCGTTTCAACACTCCCTTAATGTTGTCCTTCAACTCTCTGACCCTCAATACTTTGGCCCAGTTGTCTTTGTTTTTGTTTCTATTGTTTTGGGTTTTTTTCAATGCAAATAAGAGTTTCTAAGTACGGTACTCAGTGTTCTCCTAAAAATGTTTGCTGCTGGTACGTATTTTATGTTGACATGTTTGTGGGAGGTAAGACCAGTGAAGTTGTGATGTGCTGAGTGTGGGAGTCCCAGCGAGAACTGGGCTGGGTATCAAGGTCTTGTACCATCCATAGCAGAGGAGTGCATGGGTAGCCAATAATTCCCAAGAAGACAATAAGCATACAGTGTGGGAGGAACATTTGGTGGGTATGACTCTACATTTACAAAAAGCAGATTATATATTTTATTTCAATGTACAGTAGTAATTGTGTTTGCTTGTTCTTCCCCCAATAGAGAAATCTGACCAAAAGATCCCCAGGGAAAAGCTACAGGCATATTTATATAGATGACGAATCATCTTCATGAAGGATCAGAAATGGAAAGTGTTTACATAGTTCATTTCTAAGACTCTTCTCCCTGTGGCTGTTTTGGAGGTCATGGGATCTGCCACTTTGTAAACACACACAGAAATGCCCACACATAGGCATACATACCACACATATTCTCCTTATGACCATCCACAGATTTTATTTGTGTTTAAGTGTCCTAAAAATCTAATTTCATAACCCAAATATTTCAAATTTCAGGATATAATTAATGGCACTGCCCAATATACACAACTGTAATAAATAAATGTGTAACTACAAAAAATTGGAGCTATACGAAAAGCTGAAATAATGAGAAATTAATTCAGTTTTTTCTTTTTAAAGCCATGGTGTCGGCGAGAAGGAAATCAGAACCAGCACCCTCCTAGGACTCAGACCTTGAATAATAGTGAACCCTTGCTCGTACAAAAGTACTAGCCTACCTTTCTGTTTTTGTTTTCTCACATATGCTGTGCAACTAAGAAATAAAATACAATTCATACTTTTCGATTAGGAATAATTACATGAAGACAATATTTCAAACAAAGTAAAAACCAAACAAGGAGTAATTTACAGCAATTAGGCTGAGAAAAGTATACATATAACTTGTTTTTATTTTATTTATTTATTTTTGAGACGGAGTCTCACTCTGTCACCCAGGCTGGAGTGCAGTGGTGTGATCTCTGCTCACTGCAAGTTCCGCCTCCCGGGTTCACGCCATTCTCCTGGCTCAGCAGGCTAATTTTTTTGTATTTTTTAGTAGAGACAGGGTTTCACCATTAGCCAAGATGTTAGCCAGGATGGTCTTGATCTCCCGACCTTGTGATCCGCCCTCCTCAGCCTCCCAAAGTGCTGGGATTACAGGCTTGAGCCACTGTGCCCAGCCACGTGTAGCTTGCTTTTCAAGACTTTATAAGATTGTAGTCATACAACCAGATTCTGAAGGCATCCTTTGATCTTTAGGGCTAAATAAAATTTAGGTTAAAGGTCCCTTCATCTACTACCTGTGTCCTTTTTATAATCAACCAAGACAAACGTTATCAGTTATTCTAAAGTGAAACCCACAAGACTGTAAAGAAGCTTGTCTAGTTTGAAAGGGTAATGTTTGCAATAATTGCTGGAAGAGGGAGGGGAAGGGGATGGGTTTTGGTGGAAAGGAAGAGAGAAGATTTAGACCAGTAGTACAAGGGAGTGTGTACTCATCAGATGATACCAAGGCTCACACAAGAATGCTGATTTTGGAAGAGTTGCTAGGTGACAAGATGCCAGGTTAAGGTGAAGTTCCTTTGGGCTCCTCAAGCCTCCCATCATTGGGATAGGTTTATTGTTTATAGGCTGTCTTCATTAAGATCGTCACCTCACAAGTCAAGGTACAGTAAATGCTCATGTCCACTTGAAAATATGTAATAATTAGTCTTGAAATTACATACTAATCAATTTGTTTTGGTTAATATCTGAGTGCAAAACAAAAGCATCAATTGTGCCAAGAGTTCATCTTGCTTCCTCTCTGCCAGATGGACAAGAATTGAATCAGTCAATAAGACAGATATCTGCATGGTCCTTCCTGAGATGGGGTATAACCAGTCAAGTTACCCCAAGCAGGAATATCTCTCTTGCAGTGGTTCAGGATTCCCTGGATCACATTGATACTCCGTGGCATATGCAAGCTTCCCCTTCTATCTCTGGGAATACAGGGAGCTTCTCAGGCTGCCATGGCCCTCACACACCCAGCCAACTCCAATCCTCTCATGTCAACTGAGCCTGACACAGGCGGCAGAGTGACTCAGTGACTCCTTCTGCACACATTGCAGCCAGTCATGGAGAAGAGGCCTTTGTCCCTCCTCTTTAGGCAGAAAGCACTGGAAAGAGAGCTTGCTCCCTCTCTGCACCCCCTTACCAGCGCTTCCCACAGGAGGCGAGGCTTATCTGATTGCTCAAGGAAAGTCTGTCAGATATGAAAAGTGTCCCCTTCCCTTCCTCTTTGCTTTCCTATGATCCGCAGGCCCTCTGAGTCCGAAGAAAAGCTGGGAGGAACCTCCCTGCAGGCAGAGAGGAAGTCCCTTCTCATTGTCTTTGCTAGCTTTACTCTTATGCGTGGGAGGGCGAGTCTGTGTCTGCCCTTTGGTGTTTCCAATTCACAGAATATGGAGTAGGAAGACCCCCTCTGGCCTCAGGCGTACACTCCATTAACCAACACAGTTTACCACAGTTTAACTAAACTGCCTTGCAGTTTAGGGATTATAACATGCTTTCCCAGATTAATAAAAAAGAAGCTGAATGTCTACTTGACTAGAGATTTGTTTATGTGCTCCCCTAGCCAGTTATCCAGAGGGAAACAGAGTCTCTTGAACCCTGAAGAGACAAGTAGCTCAGGACTTTGAATCTGGGTGTTTTGCCACCTGCAGAAACCTGGGTCTAAAGGAAAAAGGAGGAGAACCAACAACAACAGTTCTAGGATTGAGAATGTCTCAAATATACCCTCGTCACTAATAACCCTGTGACCTTTTCATTTCTACCAGCCTCTGAGGTGGCCTTCATGTTATGAAGAGTAAACTGAGTCTTACATAAGGAGGTATTTCAAGCCCAAATCACATTCTCATAATTGTTTCTCTATATGTGTTTTGATGAATACACCATTTTTGTCTTTTAAATAATAGGCCATTAGCAGGGAATGGTTGGTGTGTGCCTGTAGTCTCAGCTACTGGGGAGGCTGAAATGGGAGGACTGCTGAAGCCCCGGAGGTTGAGGCTGCAGTGGGCCATAATCATGCCACTGCCCTCCAGCCTGGGCAACAGAGCAAGACCCTGTCTTATAAACAAACAAACAAAAAAAGAGACAAAAACCAAAACCAAAACCAAAAAATAAACAATAATAGGCCAGATGAGGAAGAAGATATAGAATGTGTGAAAATTTTCCATCAGAACATTGCAGTAGAATTACATTGTATGCTTCCAGTGACTTTTTTCAGGTACTCACTCTTCAATATTATTGGATGCTCTATATCAGGTTTATTTTCTTAGGTACTATTTTGGCTGCCATTGCCTGGGAGTGAACTTTTTTTTAATGAAGAGAGATTTTTCTAACCAGCCCTTTACTCATTCTCTTTAGTGCATGTTATTCCTTCACTCTTAACCATCCCCCCCCCACCATACACACACCCCAAAACACATACATGCAGATTCTGCTTGCAGTTTAGGGCCCCCAACAAGTTGGAGAGGCTTGGAAGTGTGAGTTAATCATAGTGGAACAATCTAACAAGTGCATCTATCAGATTTGCACAAGGTATCATTATGTTTGTTTATTTATTTTATTTTACGTTTAAAATTTTATTTGAGACAGGATTTCACTTCCATCCCCCAGGCTGGAGTACAGTGGCACAATCTCAGCTCACTGCAACCTCTGTCTCCCAGGTTTAAGCAATTCTCCTGCATCAGCCTCCCGAGTAGCCAGGACTACAGGCATGCGCCACTGCACCCAGCTAATTTTTGTATTTTTGTAGAAATGGGGTCTCACTATGTTGCCCAGGCTGGTCTCAAATGCCTAGGCTTCAGTGATCCTCCCCCCTTGGCCTCCCAAAGTGCTTGGATTACAGGTATGAGCCACCATACCTGACCTATTACTGGGTTTTTAAAGTCTAAGCAGTTCCTTCCAAGTGGACATTTTTTCACTACCCTTTTGTCCACAGGCTTCTTTTACAGGTATGGATTACCTGGTTGGTGCAACTTTCAGATTTAAGTATGCCTGTGGTCTCTGTAAGAGTGAGGAAATTTCCTGTTTGGGTCCAGGTATGTGGTCTACCTCCTTGCCATCTGAACCAGTGTGTCCTTGGTTTTTCCCACCTTAAGAAATCTAGTTTCTCCCTTTCCCTCAATTTAATTTCATGGTCTATAGAAGACCCTCTTTAAAAAATTTATTGAGACTTGCTTTAAGTGTTAGAACATCATAAATTTTCATTCATGTTTCATGTGTGCTTGAAATAAATTTCCATTCGCTGGTTATTGGGTACAGTGTTATATAAATGTTCATTAAATCAAGTTTATAAATTTCATTATTCAAACATTGTATATAGTTACAGATTCATTAAATAAATCAGTAGTTAAGAGTATAAAAGTCTTCCTGTGATGATGAATTTGTCTATTTCTTATTTTAGTTCCATGAATTTTTGCTTATTTTTTAAGGCTATGCAATTGGGGTATTAAAGTTTCGAATTGTAATTTCCTCCTGGTGATTTACTTTGATAGGCAACTAGAAACCACTGAAGTTTGCAGAGCACAGAAATAACAGGATTAGAACCACTCATCCCTATATAGCCTGATTTAATAGAGACATTCTTTGTTTGCATTTTCATTAATTTGGTTTTCATCTGTTTTACTGGCTTAGTAAGTCCAGTTTGGGAATGAGATTATTTCACCTTCAGTTAGTATTTTGAGACCTAATTTTTCTGGCTTCAAGGAAAGAACCAAATTGATTTGGTTGCTAATAACTTAGACTTTGGATTTGAAAACTGTAAAGTTTCATTGTAAAATGAAAGATAATAGGTCTCACTGTGCTAGTAGTACTGGTGGATGATAAAGGGGTTACAGGATGAGAGGACAAAGAAGTTCGATTTTTGTTTTTTCTGGTTTGGTTTGTGAGGCCAGAAAGGAAATCAGTAGATAAGAATTCAATTTTGTACACATCACTTCAAGGCTTGAGATACTCATAGGATATCCAAGCAGCACTATCCAGCAAATAGTTAAAATGTAGCAGAAGCTTAGGGGAAAGTTCAGGAAAATTACAGAATCAAAATAACAAATATTTTCTTCTACAATGATCATTAGTAACAATAATGAGGACAGCAGTGACTTGGAATGTGGGTTGGACATAGCCAAATTCAGGTTTTAGGAAGAATAACTCTGGCTGTAGGGTGAAAGAAGGCCTGAGATGGGAAAGAATCTAGAGGTGGGAAAAGCAGGTTATTACAAATATCTATCTCAAAGCAGTGAGGAACTACATTCAAAAAATAGCCATGGGAATAAAGTGGGGTGGTTGAATTCGAAGTTTATTTTAGGGCAAAATTTCTAGGTTGTGGCAATGAAAATATTAGGCTAGGAAGTAACACAAAGAGAAGCTTGAAGATGTTTTTAAGATGCTAACTTAGGAGACCAGGTGGTACACACTATTAATCAGCCTGGGGGCATGTCAGGATTTTCCTTTATTTTCTTTGTTTTCTCTTTTTACGTATATACCACATTCTCCCTAGGCTCTGACAGGTTGCAAAGATATTGGGCCTAACATAAACTTGCTGGTAAGAAGAGACTAAATCACTTGCCTTTTAGGTACTTACAATTCCTAGTCCATGAGTAAATTTTTTGCAGCAGTTGAAAAGGAGATTTAATTAATTGCATCCTGAGACAGAGAGCAGTTATTCACTACCAATACTCTGTTGTTTATTTAACTCTATCACTCATTGACTCATTAACCTTCGCAACAGCTCTTACAGCTCTCTACTTTCCTAAGTGGAAGATAATACATGTTGGCTCCTTCAACTCCATTTTAGCCTATCCATCTCCACTCCAACCCCCTTGTGGAAGATTTTGTAGCATCTCAGAGGCCAAAAAGCTGAATCCCTTATGCCATTTATCAGATTTCTTATAGCACTACTTCCTTCCACCAAGCAGATCTAACCACACAAGATTTAGAAGGCCGAGGTGAAAATCACAATGTCAAGACCATTCTGCCACCTCTGCTATTTCTCAGTTTTGTTGTGTTTTCTGCAGTGATTGTTGCATAGGTCCTGTCACAGGTTGAATTGTGTCCCTCCAAACTATTGAAATCCTAACCCCCTAGAAATTCTTAGGTCATATACCTATATATGTGACCATATCTGAGAATAGAGTCTTTGCAGACAGTCCAGTAAAGATGAAGTCAGTAGGGTGGGCTATAATCTACTATGACTGTTGACCTTAAAAAAAAAGGGGGGAAATTTGAGCAGATACAGACATGTGCACAAGGAGAATGTCATGTGAACATGGAAGTAGAGACTGGGGAGATGCATCTACAAGACAAGAAAAAACAGAGATTGCCACCAAATCACTGGAAGTTCAGAGAGAGGCATAGAACAGACACTCCCTCACAGCCCTCAGAAAGAACCAACCCTGCTGACACCTTGCTCTTGGACTTCTAGCCTCCAGAACCAGGAGACAATACATTTATGTTTTTAAGCCATGACATTTGTGGTACTTTGCTACAATAGTCCTGACAAGACAATACAGGTCTCATGGTCTGGTCCCCAGCTATGTAGGTGTTGAGAGGCAGAGGATAGGGACAGAGTAACATCCATTTTGATGATGCACATTATAGCCTAGTGGAGTGTTCCTAGAATCAGCAGTTATGATTTCAGTTTCATGATTTCCTCTCTTTCTTATTATCTTAAAGTCAGCAGCTACCTACGTATGTCTATTCAGTGGTGGCTTCTTAAAACTCAGCCTACAGATCTTGCTCCTGCCCTTCCCCAAATTAAGTCCCTTTCTGCTTAAACTAGGTCCAGTGAAGTCTATTGCCTGCAATCTGTGCCCTTTGTCCCAATTCTAGAACACAATGGCACTCCAAAGTGCATCAAGGATTCTTGCCCAGAGAAAACTGACACAAATTCTACTTTTTTATTTGAGCAATGCAAGAATGTGAATCCATCATAAGTATGAAATAAACAAAACAGAGTGAAATTAGGTAATGGACCTAATTGAAATTAGGTCACAAATCTCTAAATAAAAATCTACTCCCTTTATAAATGTCCGTATTCATAGAATGAACTCTGACTTGACTGCAGCAGTAAGCTAGTTGTTCTTCACTAACTAGGTGAATGCAGGAATTTAGACAGACAGGAGGGTGGGTGGGTGGTTGGAGATGGAATTTGTAAATGTGAGCATAGACGTTGTAAATTTTGCTGGTCAAATATTTTTGGCAGTCTAATGATTTTGGAAAGCTCCTTTTAAGACTATATAATATAAAACTTCAAAGAGAAACAAATCACTAAAACTCAGGCCTAAGTCCTACATAATTCATATTCAACTCTTTATAAACAATGTGAATGAGGTACAAGACTAACACTTATAACACTATTGTTAATAATCACAATCACAATAATTTAAAGTTGGTTTAAAAAAAGAAAGGCCACAGTCAGGCACAGTGGCTCACACCTGTAATCCCAGCACTTTGGGAGGCCGAGGCAGGTGGGTCACCTGAGGTCAGGAGTGCAAGACCAGCCTGGCCAACATGCTAAAAACTCGTTTCTACAAAAATACAAAAATTAGCTGGGCATGGTGGTGGACACCTGTAACCCCAGCTACTCGGGAGGCTGAGGCAAGAGAATCACTTGAACACAGGAGGTGGAGGTTGCAGTGAGCCGAGACCATGCCATTGCACTCCAACCTGGGCAACAAGAGCGAAACTCCGTCAAAAAAAGAAAAAAAAGAAAAAGAAAAGACCACAATGCAAAATGCTTACTGAGTTCAGATCTTTTCTACTTCAAATGGATGAAGTAAGTTTCAGAGAGACTAAGTGACTTACCCAAAGTCAAGCAATAGTAGTTTGATTATTTGAAGGACAAATAACTAACCCTGTGTAAGAAAATAATTCTTTTCTAGGGCATTCTCAGAATGTATGTTTAAAAAGCCGGTTGTACATTAAACTCTGATAGACCTGCACAGAGAAATTTGGGCAAAGTCCCACTTACGTAATAATGCTGGTAGCACTGACTCAGACCAACAAAGAATGTTGTTTTTGGGTTTTTTTGTTTTATTTATTTATTTATTATTTATTTTTATTATACTTCAAGTTCTAGGGTACATGTGCATGACGTGCAGGTTTCTTACATATGTATACTTGTGCCATGTTGGTGTGCTGCACCCATCAACTCGTCAGCACCCATCAATTCATCATTTATATCATGTATAACTCCCCAATG
>NW_016806325.1:786033-796412 GCF_001698545.2 Rhinopithecus bieti
ACAGTATTGGGGTGGGAGTTACCCGATTTTCCAGGTGTTGTGTGTCTCAGTTCCCCTGGCTAGGAAAAGGGATTCCCTTCCCCCTTGCGCTTCCCAGGTGAGGCGATGCCTCGCCCTGCTTCAGCTCTCGCTGGTCCGGCTGCAGCAGCTGACCAGCACCGATTGTCTGGCACTCCCCAGTGAGATGACCCCAGTACCTCAGTTGAAAATGCAGAAATCACCGGTCTTCTGTGTCACTTGCTCTGGGAGTTGGAGACTGGAGCTGTTCCTATTCGGCCATCTTGCTCCGCCCCCCTAAGAATGTTGTAAAAAAGTTAAGGCAAGTCTCAGAAGGCTGAGGCAAGAGAATCGCTTAAACCTGGGAGGCGGAGGTTGGAGTGTGCCACATACCCGCCCCATCCCCACAATGAGGGCGCAAGGGCAGAGAGCCCTTAAAAAAAAAAAAAAAAAAAAAAAAAGAAAGAAAAAAGAAAAGAAAGTTTAAGCCAAGCCTTCAAGCCTTGCTCAAATGCTATCTCTGTCATGAGCCTTTTCCACTCTCTCAGAAGACATGTCTGCCTCTGAATTTCCAGAGAACTTCATTGATTTCTCTGTTAGGATAGTTGTCACTTACTTGTTTAGGAAACTCTTATGTAGCACTTACCAATCACTGTTCCAAGTGTTTCCCTCAAAATAATCTCATATGATAGGTACTGTTATTTTCCTGATTTTACAGATAAGAACCTGCGGGGTAGAGATGGGAGATAACTCTGACAAGGTAATACAGAATTCAAACCAAGGGAGTCTAGGGCAGGGTGCATGCTCTCACTTCCACCCTGCACCCTCTAACTGTGCTAAAGCTATAGGCCTCCATATATGCTGATAGTTCCTGGAGAATAGAGTTCATTCTGATTCATGTTTATATACCACGTAACACTTATAAATAGTGCCTGCAGGCCGGGTGCGTTGGTTCATGCCTGTAATCCCAGCACTTGGGGAGGCCGAGGCAGGTGGATCACCTGAGGTCAGGACTTTGAGACCAGCCTGAACAAAAAGGCAAAACCCTGTCTCTACTAAAAATACAAAAATTAGCCGGGTGTGGTGGCAGGTGTCTGTAATCCCAGATACTTGGGAAGCTGAGGCAGGATAATCACTTGAACGTGGGAGGCAGAGGTTGCAGTGAGCCAAGATCATGCCACTGCATTCCAGCCTGGGCGACAGAGTGAGACTCTGTCTCAAAAATAAATAAATAAATAGTGCCTGCAGAAGCTTAGAAACCAATCAGTAACTAAATAAATGAATAAGTAAATGTGAATAAGGTGGAAGGACATCTAGGGTTAGTCAGTGAGAATACATCTGTGGCAAACGTGGCTGGTGCTGAGCTGGGAGAAAGAGCATCTTCTCTCTTTGCTCACTTCATTCCCAAGTATCCTCTGCATGCTCCTTTGCTCAGGCTGCTATGCTAAGATTTGTTAAATGAATAACTTGTAGGAAAAAGCAGTCAATTGCAGGATGTGAGCTGGCTCTTGATGAAACTCTGAAGTAGAAACGGGAACTTGCAGCTCTCTTTCTTCCCTGTCTTCCCAGTAATGGGTGCTTCACTTGGGCTCACTTAATGTGGTTAGAGAGGTCACCACGGGGCCTACAGGAAGAGAACAGTCTGAGTAAAGCACTGGGACAATTATGTTAAGAATCTACAAGCACACTCTATAAAATATATATTCACTCAGACCCATGATTCAACCACTCCAATGTTCCCCTTAGTTTAGATTTGTACATTTGATTTGCCCTTTCTTCATAAGCATCATAAAATCGCACTAGTGCGTGACTCACTTTCTTTCATTTACTCACATTTCAGTCATGTTAATTAACCTTAGCTAATAGCTCTCTTCACTGGAGTGACTCAGGGATTCCTAAAAGCAACAAGCTCACTTAATAGACGGGAGAAGATGGAGACATGAAATGCAATTTGGCTCATATACTCTTGCATTATAATCTCATGCACTCTTATTTATTAGAGCTCTCTGTTGGGAGACCCCTCTGTTGGTCAGAGGTGGGGGCTCTGGAGTTCAAGTTCTCAATTTTGGTCAGTCTCCAGGTAGCAGCAGTTCAATAATTGGCAGCTGGGACAGAAAGGCAAGACAAAGTATAAAAATGTTTTCTTCTTATTGTATTTTATGATAAAATAATGTATATTATTACTTTTGCCTTAAAATTGCATAATTTTTCTTTGAAAAGTTAAATATAGAATCACCATATGACCCAGGATTTTACTCCCAGGCATCTACCCAGAAGAACTGAAAACAAGTATTGAAATAGATACATGTACATGTATGTTCAAAGCAGCATTGTTCGCAATAGCCAAAAGATAGAAAATGCTCAGTGTCGGTCAACAGATGAATAGATAAACAATTTGTGGTAGAAAGATCATGCAGCAGAAACTTATCATAAAAAGAGATGAGTAATGACACATGCCATAGCACAGAGGTACCTTGTAAATATCATGTTAAATGAAAGACACCAGACACAAAATGTGAGAGATATATGGTATAATTCCATTTATATGAAATACCCGGAATAGGCAAATCCATACAGACAGAAGGCAGATTAATGATTTCCAGGGGTTGAGAGGAAGAGAAAACGAGGAATGCCTGTCTAATCGGTGCAAGCTTTCATTTAAGACGACAAAAATGTTTTGGAACTAGATAGAAGTGATGATTGCACAATATTGTGAATGTACTAAATGCCACTGAATTGTTTACTTTAAAATGGCTAATTTCACAAAGGCTTGTAGCAGGTGAATTGATATAATACAATTTCCACCCAGTGCTCTGAATGTCAACATGAAGAAATTCAATGAAGGGTGGGTAAACACGTGGGAGTAACTTTGACTCTCTTAAGGTAGCTAAATGCCTCATCATCTAATTAGTAATGCACATGAATGGATGAATGAGATTCCCACTGCCCCTACCTACTGTCCAGGTAATGGACAAGAGAATGGCCTACAGCCAGGAGAATGGGCTTGGCAGAGTCAGCAAGGAAAGAAGGCCCTGTTGAGCTTGGTGATGGACATGTTAATTAGTTTGATTGTGGTCATTATTTCTCAATGTATACATATAACATAACATCATTTTATACACCTTAAATATACACCATTTTTCTTTGTCAATCATACCTCAATAAAACTGGGGAATATGTATAATCTTATGTTGTGAATCTCACCTCAATTTTTTAAATTGCATGTTTTCCAATAGATATATTTTTAATACACTAAATGAAATGGTAGATTTGTTGTTCTTCTGCAAAGCAGTGTAGTACAAATCCTACCATTCAAGCATGAGGTTCAAAATATTTAATAACCAGCAAGAAACACGGGCCATCCTAATCAGAGATAACACCTGCCATTAGCAACGAGTGGAAACCATCTGAAAGTGCCCCCTGCCAGGCGTCAGGCAGAACACCACTCAAGAGTCATTGTCTCCGAGCGCTACACGCTGCAGGTGACCACTCGTGATCTCACTGAATCCTCACCAACAAGCTCGACACATATATAAAGGGATATTTCTCCAGTTTTGTACAAGAAACTAAACTTCAGAGGTACTAAGTGATTTACCCCAGGTCACGCACATAGTAAATGGCAGAACCAGGACTCACATTTAGATGTTCCTATTTTAAAACAAGAGCACTTTCCTGCACGAAAGTTGTTTGCCAAGACAACTTGCAGCAAACCAACTCGACTGCTACAGATTTTTGGCAAAGATATTGGCCTTCTAAGTGCTCTCACAGATTTTTAAATTATTGAAAGAAAGAGGTAGAAAATACCAAATGAAAAACAGACTAGATTTCCCATAATAAGACTTAATGGTATAGTCATATTAATAAAAGTAGTATTTGACAATTTAGTATTTTGCAGAAATATGTAACTTGGATATAAAGGCAGCAACAAAATGACACACACACACGCCACCGACAAATCTGATGACAGTGCAGTATCCAGGCCAGCCTTCGTGAACATACAACCTGTCCCTGCTCCAGGGGCACTGTGCTTGATTTAATGCTCTATCATTGCCATCTTGAAATTCTTAAGCGTTTCTTAACAAGGGGCCCTGGTTTTTAATTTTACACTGGGTACCACAAATTATGTAGCCAGAACTGCCAGCATCCAACTTATTTCAATCCTTGTCTTACCTACCTAGAAGAGTTATTACGAAGATCACATGGTGTAATATTGGGTAACTCTTTGTAGTTTACAAGGTACTATCACATAAAAGTCATTATTCTTCTGTTAACTGATTAGTAATTATTTAGATTTGCACATTGCTCTGTTTGCCTCTGGGGAAATTGACAAGAAAGGGTAGGAGACCTGTAGAGACAGAAGCCATATCCCAGCAAGGTACCTACACCTAGGTCTCCTGATGCCCCGGGAAGGGTACTTTCCACAGCTTTTGCTGCTTGTCACCCTTCAGCAGTAAGCTCCAGTGACAGGTCCCCAGGGAAGCCTCACTTACTCCTAAACCATATGAAGAGCTCCATTCACTCACTCCCACTTACACTCTGTCATGTCACCCTATTCATATCCTTCATAGCATTGTCACACTCCATAATTATTTCTTTTTTGTTTGTTCATCATCTGCCAACTCTACCAAAAATGTAAACCCTACAAAGGTAGGAACGTGTCTGTCGGTTTTGAGCAGTGTGTATTGCTAGCACAGTACCTGCCATGCAGTAGGCACTCAACAAGTTATTTCTTGAATGAATGAATGAGTGAAAGAATATTCTTTTCCAGTAGGCTGGAAAATGCTGCTTTCTGTGGTGACTCTAAAGCACCGAAATGTCCTCTGGTCACATAGCCAATGGGTGAATTTCGTTGGAATGCGTTGGTTTACAAATGTTTAACTTACTTATACACTTACTTATCTACCTACTCTGAAAATGAGATTCTAAGTGATTAAAAAAAATGACTTTGGAATTTGTACTAAGCCAACTGTACACATGGTACAGAATGTTCTCAGAAGCACCAAGACTCATGAATAATAAGGCAGCCCATTTCCTGGACTTTACAGCCTTCCTTGCCCAGTGTGCTCCCTCACCCACAGCCTTTGGCCTGCTGACGGGAATCTGGATTCTCTTCTCCCGAGTGAGATAGCAGATGAAATGCAAGGGGATTACCTTTATCCTGAATTTTGGCTGTCACTTGTGCTCAGCCCCCCTCCATACATAGAGCATTGCTATTTTATGGAAAGAATATAATTAACACCATATACCACAAATCTGGCTACCAGCAGAGACTCTGACCAAAGCAGCGTTTTTCCATTCAGACTGTGAATGCGAGATTGCTCCAGATGGCAAAGCTGAATCAACAGACCCCAGCAGGAAGGTTGGGTTTATTTCACAGCAGGTAGGAATGTGCAGTTGCAGCACAAACAGAACATTTCTCTGGCCTTCCATGAATTATGTGCTTGTCATGCTTAATAAAATGAAGATCCACTAGGCTATGTGTTCCAGACACAAATTTTTTTTGATTAAAAAATCTGTATATAACTTTACTCATATGAACTGGTATCATTTACACATATACATATGCACACACATGCACACAAAAATCACCTAAACACATGCTCCTTGTAAAAAATCAAATAGAAAAGTATATGGAATAAAAATGTAGGGGACCTCTTTATCTATCTCAGCTTGCTCCCCTCTCCCAGGGGTATGTTGTTAACATTTTCAAGTATATTTCTCTCTGAACTATTTTAAAGTATGTAGTTCTGAGACATTGTGCATTAAAAAACATTTATTTAAATGCATGTATAAAAGCATTTATAAAACATTTATTGATTTTAAAATACATAAATTTTAAGCTGTCTTACATTTGATGGCTTGCTAGATTCAGTGAAACTCCCAGTTTTAAGTTTTAATGAAATGGCTTATACGTTATGTATTGTTCTGAAACTTGCTTTTCAAGAGAGCCTAAATAAGTTATTTACATAATATTTAACATTCTTGCTGCATTTATATCCACATTATTGTGTGATATTTTTAAGCTGCAAGATATATGGCTATAGCTCTCACATCTTCAAATTGCTTCTAAATTTATTCCTGACCCTCCCACAGTGCCATGAGCATAAAGGTCCAAGTTCTTTACAAAAGTTTTATGCAAGTTAGATAAAGGATTTGGATCATACTCTTGGAAGTACCTACATAACTTGTAGCTAAAATGAATACAAAATAAAAATATCTTATAACACTGAGGGTAATAGGTGTGTCACTTGACTTACACACTGGTTTATTGATGGTGTTTTTTTGGTTTTGTTTTGTTTGTTTGGTTGGTTGGTTGATTGTTTGGTTTCGAGATGGAGTCTCGCTCTGTCACCCAGGCTGGATCGCAGTGGTGCCATCTCAGTTCACTGCAACCTCCACCTCCCAGGTTCAAGCTATTCTTCAGCCTCAACCTCCTGAGTAGCTGGGATTACAGGTACCCACCATCATGCCCAGCTTTTCTTCTTTTCTTTTTGTTTATATTTTTGGGGAGACAGGGTTTCACCATGTTGGCCAGGCTGGCCTTGAACTCCAGACCTCAGGTGATCCATCCACCTCGGCCTCCCAAAGTGCTGGAATTACAGGCGTGAACCACCGCACCCAGCCTTGTTTTCTTTAGGGCTGTGCAATTAAGAATGTTCTGCCATGTCATACCTCAAATAAGAGTTGTGGAGTCATACAGTCTCTCACCATTTCTCCTGATGGGAAGTGGGGAAGTGAGATGCACTAACTCCATCCCGCTTTCCTTCACAGCTCTCCCAGCCTTTGGTTACACTCCCTCCCCCAGCGCCATCCCCTAGTCTCTGGAGCTATTCCAGGAGGCTGGGCAGGAATTCAAGACTACAGCCACATAGAATAAGACTGCAGAGAGAGGTGGACTCTGACCTGGACTCAGGTTGGCTTTTGTTCACAATAAGCCTTTGAGAAGAAGATTCACTCTAAAGCCTCACGAGGGGGAGGTCCCAAAGGTTTGGGCGAGGTCACAACGCCTCAATGCTTTGTGGAACTAACTATATTTTAGGCCTAGAGATTACTCAGCGTTTTTGCCATTTATCTTCTCAGGAAAAAGATGCTACAGTGGCTTTTGACCCCATAGCCTGTTCTAAATCTGTCACATAGCCAGTCAGAATCCATGAATCTGCCACAAATATCCCAGCTGCCTTCTACCTCCAAATGGACCCTCAACCAATCCACCCCATCATCTCCTCTGCTACCCACTAAGTGCAAGCTGTCGCCATGTCTGACTTAGGTTCTTGAAGTGGCCTCCTGTTGGTTTTCTCCATTCTGCAGTTAACTTCTACCAATCAATCTTCAAATGTAAGCCAGAGTGATCTTTGAAAACACAAATTCCCTTAAGGGAGTATGTCACCTCACCCTGCCCCATTTTAAAGCCTTCTATGGCTTTCTGTTGCACTTAGAAGAAAACCTAAAATCCTTGGCTTGGACAACAAGTGCTTAGGCATCTACCTTCCAGAATCTTCTATATGCCACTCTGTGTCTTACATGGAATGTTTCCGACACATCAACCTTGAACATCCTGAGTTCTTTTCTGTTGCAGAGCATGGGTTGTTGCTTTGTGTCTGGACAATCTTCACTTCAATGATGAGGCTGGCCTACTCCCTCTTATCTTCCAAGTCTTCTCTCTCCAAGCCCAGCTAGCTTTTCCATGGCACTGTCTATAGACTACTCTCCTGTTACTCTATCATATCATTCTGTTTATTTCTCTTTTAAGAGCACTTACTATAGACTCTATAATAATCATGTGGTAACGTGTTCATTTTCATTTTCTGCCTCCCTATATAAACGTTTAAACTTCTAAGAATAAGAACTTTGTTCTGTGTTCCCAATTTCTCATCTAGAGCATTTCCTGAACAATTGGACCAACAGACATTTTTGAATGAAAGAGTGGGCATTACCTACATATTTAAAATTAATTGAGAAGTACTGCAGGCCTGCACTAGCCAGAGCTGCCTGTACCAAGGTTGAGTGACAACAGAATAAAGCAGCTGTTCACCACTCAGGTGCCCATCAGTATCACAATCTGAAGGCCCACTCTGACCTGCCAATCACAGTCTCTTGTGGCAGAGTCTGAGCATCCTTGGTTTGGAGGTGCCATGAGGGATTCCGATGCATCTGTGTCTAAAAATGTCTAGGAGGAGCCTGTCCCTTGCCTTTGAAATCACTAGTACCCAAAGTGGACTGTTGTGGGGTGGGGGGGATGACATGTGTTTAGAGTCGATACTTGCCATGTCCTGCCTTAGAAGAAGCAGCAAACGTGGAACCACCTGGCAGGCGAGAGCAGAGTCTCAGAAGAGGTGCTCTGCGCACAACCAAAGCTTCCAGGAAGTTTATGGAGTCAACCTGAATCAAAGCCTTGAGCTTTTGTGGAAGAGTGTGTGTGTGTGTGTGTGTGTGTGTAACACCTCCTTATATAAAAGTAAAATAGTGTGAAAATTTGGAATATACAGAATATAAAGAAGAACTTAAAAACCACCTGTGAATCTACTCAAAGATCACCATGTTAACATTCTGATTTTTAAAAACCACCATGGCCACTAATACTTACTGAGTGCTTATAAGCTACCAGGCATTGTCATGCATCACATGAATTTACTTCTTGAACCTTCACAACAACCCAGTGAGGTAGGTGTTATTGTCCTTGCCCGTTTTACAGATGAGAAAACTGAGGCACAGGGAAGGAGGCTAGAAAATTTGTACCAAATCATACAATCCTAGGATTTTAATTTAACAATCTGCCTCCAGAACTGATGCTCTTAACTACTGTGCGATGAAGACTTGCCTTCCATAGATGTCTCTTTGTGTGATTATATATATTTATATTTGTACGAATGCACACACATATATGTAATAGGGAAAATGGTTTAAATATTAACAACTTTTCTTCTCCTATTGAGGAAGAAAGCTCATTATTGGCTATCAGATTTCTGAGAAATAAAGAAAAATTTCAAGACTCACTTTTTTCCAATTAAGCGATCATCTTTCTATTGCAAGAAGTTTCATTTGTTGGTTTGTTAAACCATGAATGGGTGCATTTTTAGTTTGTTTGCTTGTTTGTTTTTGAGATGGTATCTCACTCTGCCTCCCTATATACAGGCTGGCATGCAGTGGCACCATCTCAGCTCACTGCAACCTCCGCCTCCCAGGGTCAAGCGATTCTAGTGCCTCAGCGTCCCGAGTAGTTGGGGCTATAGGCGCCTGCCACCACACCTGGCTAATTTTTGTATTTTTAGTAGAGACAGGGTTTTACCGTGTTGGCCAGGCTGGTCTCGAAATCCTGACCTCAAGTGATCAGCCTGCCTCAGCCTCCCAAAGTTCTGGGATTACAAGCATAAGCCACCACGCCTGGCTGGGTATGTTTTAGCAAATGTTTTTTCTATGATTGTAGAGATGCCCATGTTTCCCTCCCACTTCCCACCTCCTTTAACCTACCAGCTAAACTAGACTTTCTATTTGGCCATGATTTTTTCCCTAAACAATGGCTAAATTTTGTTTGCTGATATTTTCTTTCAGATTTTTGCCTCTATTGTAAATAGTCAGGTTGGCTTTCAATTCTTTTCTCATACTGTTCTTGTCTGATTTTGGTATCAGGATAATAATAGACGTCAAAGGAGCCAAAGAGAGCTCATCTCTGTTCTCTGAAAGAGTTTAAGTTTGGAATTACTAATATCTTGAACTAACCTATGAAAGTAAGCTAGGCTCAGCAGGGGTGGTGGCACACACCTGTAATCCCAGCACTTTGGGAGGCCGAGGTGGGCAGATCCCCTGAGGTCAGGAGTTCAAGATCAGCCTGACCAATATGATGAAACCCTGTCTCTACTAAAATTACAAAAATTAGCTGGACATGGTGGCCTGCACCTGTTAATACCAGCTACTCACTAGGCTGAGACAGGAGAATCACTTGAACCCAAGAGGCTAAGATTGCAGCGAACTGAGATCATGTCATTGCACTCCAGCCTAGGCAACAAGAGCGAAACTCTGTCTCAAAAATAATAATAACAATAATAATCTGGGCTCAAATTTTTGCTCACAAGATGATTTTAATTTTAATTCAATTCCTTTAACAGTTATAGCACTAATCAGGTTTTGTCTTATTTTATGAGTCAGTTTTGATAATTTTTATTTTCTTTCTTTTTTTTTTTTTTTATTATACTTTAAGTTCTAGGGTACATGTGCATAACGTGTAGGTTTGTTACATATGTATACTTGTGCCATGTTGGTGTGCTGCACCCATCAACTCGTCAGCACCCATCAATTCATCATTTATATCATGTATAACTCCCCAATGCAATCCCTCCCCCCTCCCCCCTCCCCATGATAGGCCCCAGTGTGTGATGTTCCCCTTC
>NW_016806325.1:799274-804660 GCF_001698545.2 Rhinopithecus bieti
TTTTTTTCATTACTGTTGTTGTTTCTGAGACGGAGTCTCTCTGTGCCGCCCAGGCTGGAGTGCAGTGGCTCAGTCTCAGCTCACTGCAACCTCCGAGTCCCAGGTTCATGTGATTCTTGTGCCTCAGCCTCCCGAGTAGCTGGGATTACAGGTGGCCGCCACCACACCTGGCTAATTTTTTTGTATTTTTAGTAGAGACGGGGTTTCACCGTGTTTGCCAGGGTGGTCTCGATCTCCTGACCTTGTGATCCGCCCACCTCAGCCTCCCAAAGTGCTGGGATTACAGGCGTGAGCCACTGTGCCTGGCCTCTCAGAAGTTTTTAAACTTATTGGTATAAACCTGTTTTCTCTCATTTATCTAATCTCATAATGCTGCATGTATAGTAACATTCTCTTGTAAATTGTTAATATTATTTGTTTGTGACTTATTTTTCATCTTGATAAATCTTCACAGAAACGTGCCATTTTTATTACTCTTTTAAAAACAAATTTTCTTCCTATTTGCATTTGTATCTTTGATTTCTACTTTATTGATTTTTGTCTCTTAGAGTTTCTTTGAATTATTCAGTGAGTTTCTTCCCCTTACTTCTAAAATTGAATATTTTGCTCATACTTTTTTTTTTTTCTTTTTTTTGAGACGGAGTCTCGTTCTGCCTCCCAGGCTGGAGTGCAGTGGTGCGATCTCGGCTCACTGCAAGCTCCGTCGCCTCCCGGGTTCATGCCATTCTCCTGCCTCAGCCTCTCGAGAAGCTGGGACTACAGGTGCCCCGCCACCACGTCTGGCTAATTTTTTTGTATTTTTAGTAGAGACGGAGTTTCACCATGTTCGCCAGGGTGGTCTCGATCTCCTGACCTTGTGATCCGCCCACCTCGGCCTCCCAAAGTGCTGGGATTACAGGTGTGAGCCACTGCGCCCGGCCTGCTCATACTTTTTTATACAAGAATTTAAAGCTATAATTTTTTTTGAGAGGGAGTCTAGCTTTGTCGCCCATGCTGGAGGACAGTGGCATGACCTCAGCTCTCTGCAACCTCCAGCTCCCAGGTTCAAGCAATTCTCCTGCCTCAGCTTCCCGAATAGCTGGGACTACAGGCACGTGCCACCATGCCCAGCTAATTTATTTGTATTTTTAGTAAAGACAGGGTGTGCCATGTTGGCCAGCCTGGTCTTGAACTCCTAACTTTGTGATCCACCTGCCTCGGCCTCCCAAAGTGCTGGGATTACAGGCATGAGCCACCGTGCCCGGCCAAGGCTATAAATTTATCTAGCAGCACAGTCTTAGCTACATCTCAGATTTGACATACAGCCTTTTTGTTATTACACATTTCTAAGAATTTCCTAATTTTTATTCATTCTTCTTTTATTTAGAAGTGCGTTTTTAACTTTCTGAATGTATAGAACATTTTCAGTAATCTATGTTAATTGCATTGTAGTGAGAAAATATAATAGATATATTACCAATCTTTCAAGAAAATTTTGAGATATTCTTTAAAGCCTAAGATATTTAATAAGTTTTCAGAAATGTCCCTTTTCTTTCTTTTTTTTTTTTTTTCCCCGAGACGGGATCTCATTCTTTCACCCAGGCTGGAGTGCAGTGGTGTGATCTTGGCTCACTGCAACTTCCACCTCCCAGGTTCAAGCTATTCTTCCACCTCAGCCTTCCAAGTAGCTGGGACTACAGGTGCTCACCACCACGCCCAGTTAATTTTTCTCTTTTTTTTTTTAGTAGAGACGTGGTTTCACCATATTGGCCAGGCTGGTCTCTAACTTCTGACCTCGTGATCTGTCTGCCTTGGCTTCCCAAAGCGTTGGGATTACAGGCGTAAGCCACCGTGCCTGGCCCCATGTTTATTTTTTTAAATGTAAATTTTGTGCCCATAACACCACAGAAGTCAGTTTCAAAATGTTTGTCAAATATATTTTATACAAAATTTTTACATGTGCTAGACTATGAAGGGTACTTACTTTTGGAAATGAAAAAAATCTATAAATTTAATAGGAATTATTTTCTCTCTTCATGCAATTTTGTCTCTACTGTAGCTCTGATGATATCATAATTGGGTAGTCAGAAATCTGCTTTCTCTTTTGACATTAAACAACTTGGAGGAAATGCCTGTGTCATGCCATTTTGTTAGCCCTCCCTTGCCTCGAATTGAATTTTATTAATAAATTTATCTTAAATAGATGTAATTCATCAGTAGAAAACCTGCAAATCGGTAAGCTCCTCAAGACAGACCTTCTTCTCCATCTTTGTGCACCTCTGAACCCAACATGTTAACTTCCACACAGTAAGGGCTCAAGGGTTCCACTGATCAACCTGAGAAAAGTCACTTTTCAAATCTGCTTAGAGGATATTTATATTACAAATACTAAAGAACACATGTGAGTCAGCCTTTGAAACATTTAATTCTGTGGTTTGTTGGGAAACCCAAAAGTAAGTCTGAATTTATTTCCTGAAAGAATTTTAATTGGGTTCAAGTGTCTAATTCTTGCTGCCTCTCCAAGTACTTTTAGTTGAATTTATTAAATAATTCATTTCTATATTTCTAGAAATAATTATCATAGAAACTGACATATAGAATCAAACTTCTAATACTTGGCATTCTATGTAACAATATAGAATTATAAATTTTCTTTTCCATGAGTCAGATTATGCATGTCAGAATCCAAGAAACTCAATTGTGGTGCACAGTTTCTGAAAATTGATCATTTAGTGAGGCATCGCCTGAAGTCAGAGTGGTGGACCACTGTTCCCTTTTCTGCTGAAATTATTTAGTTCCTTAAATTAGCTCCCAGAAAGAGAAACTTGATTTCTCTTTTAGCCGTACTAAGCCTAATATAATTGAGTGGACACTCTACAGGACAGCGATCCAAAACCCCGAATACATTTTTCCATTTATTCAACATGTATTGAACTCTTTATGTATAACACTGTACATCCTTGGTTAGCCATTGAGTTGTCATCTATCATTTTACCTTCTTTTGAGTTTCCATCACTCTTCTTTCATCCATAATATAGGCATGCTGAAGAGCAAGAGCACCCTAGGTCAAAGCTAAGGATTCATAACTCAACAGCCAGGAGAAACATACCAGATACTTCCTCCAGTAAAATGTGTTACACTGTTAAATCTTATTAAATGATTACACAGAAAAAGAGTCTACTAACTCAGTAATTAAAGCCATAAAATAGAGAAGCTGTGTTTATTATAAGAGAGAAATTATCAAATGAATGAAAGGCTAGTATTTAATAGTTTGCCTTGCACTGTCCAGTATGGATTAATTAAAATGACATAGAAAGAAAGATTCAATTCATAAGTTCCTAGCCCTCCACTTGGTTTCAGGCAAAGATATAAAAACTAGTTTTTTTATAAACTAAAATATTTATTTAGGGGAACTGAGAGGAAGTGACTTATATCAACACAAGGAGGACCATAAGCCTATATCTAATCACAAAGCTACATTTTTCTTATTTCCATAAAACTATGCAAAATGAATATCCCAAAACTAGGAACCTCAAAAGTAGGGGAAAAGTCAAATATATTTGATTTTAGGTTGGTTGAGTTAACTTGGATTAATATTTTTCTGCAGCCATTTACATAAATATTATTGAAATAATTTTCCAAGAATTTTTATTCTATCTAAAGATAGAGATATGCTGTTCTTCCTGTCCAAGATTTCATTGCCAAGACAGCTGAAAAGGACTTTGGATTTTATCCTTTTGTATTAGCCTTGATTTTGCTTTAAATTCTATTTTCAGGCTGACTTCAAATGATGAGAAATAAAACGAAATGTATGAGCTTAGTTTACAAATCCTAACAGAAACTAGGTATAGCTCTGGCAATTCAGGGAGTCAGGAAAATCCACTTTCCTTGACTTCCAAATGACTTTATCATGATAGAAAAGCCATTTTACAGTTTCTTTTCTAAGTATAAGTGTACTTGAGACTGGATTTCTAAATATATCCATCAAAAGAAAAAAAGTCTACTGCCAAAAAGAGTGGGTCATGTCCTCTGGCCCTGGCAGACTGCAAGGGTCATTTCTCCTTTCTAAATTGGCAATTGCTCACATCTCCTCCATCAATCTCCTCCATCTGTGTGGGTGTGTGGTGATTTCAAGAGCTTGTTCGTACTCCCTGTAATAATTGACTTAGGGTTATTGCTCTCCTGCAACACCTCTTACCTCTTTCTGCCCATTAATAACATGTGCTCAACAAAGCCTTGGGGAATGAATCACCCTGTAGTGTAAGATGGTGACATCCTGGGAAGTGGAGATTTTGATTGGCATACTGCTTGATGGCTTTCTGAGTTCATCTGAATTGAGTTCTTACTTCATTTCAAAAGAGAGTTTCATTGCCATAAATTATCCATAGCAACCAATTTTACCGCAATAGCAATAATAATAACACATTTAGAAATAATACATACTTGAGAATGTATCCTCAAGTAACTTGCCTCCCTTTTTGCTGCACCTGTTACTCTTTGTTATGCAAAACATTATTAGTGTACATAGGCTACTGTCAAAATATTTATACTGGGCAATGAAAACATGCTTAGGAAGTCATAACTTGTAAATTCTTGCTTGCCTAATGATAGATATTTTGGGGTGCTGAGACACACAATTCCAAACTCTGGATTATTCAGGTAGAGTGTTGGAGTACAGTTTCTTAAAGGAATAAAATAATTAGAGCTGTGAACACAAGGACCTTAAAAGCATCAAGTCATAATTGCCAAGCTCTCTGGTCCTGGCTCAGACATATGTGCTTTCATAGCGGCCTTAAATAAAATGTACTGACTTGATGAATTTTTTTTTTTTTTTTGACGAAGTCTCACTCTGTCGCCCAGGCTGGAGTGCAGTGGTGCAATCTCGGCTCACTGCAACCTGTGCCTCCCTGGTTCCAGCAATTCTCCTGCCTCAGCCTCCCAAGTAGCTGGGACTACAGGAGTGTGTGTGCCACCACACCCGGCTAATTTTTTGTATTTTTAGTAGAGAAGGGGTTTCACTACATTGGCCAGGTTGGTCTTGAACTCCTGACCTCATGATCTGCCCTCCTTGGCCTCCCAAAGTGCTGGGATTACAGGTGTCAGCCACTGTTCCCGGCCGATGATGGTTTTAGAATATAGTGTTTATTTTGACAAAATCCATCTATTATGTTGGTAATTTTTTTTTAATTACAGAAGTATTGCATGTGTATTGTTATATATATATGTGTGTGTGTTTCTATATATGTGTGTGTGTGGTCTATATATATTTATATTATATAGTATATTATATATACCATTCATATATAGTATTTTATATAGTATATGTAATATATACTATATATTATATATACCATATTATATATACTATATATACATACATATATATTATATAGATACTATACTGTGT
>NW_016806325.1:805033-827231 GCF_001698545.2 Rhinopithecus bieti
TATATATTATATATAATATATGCATATTATGTTATATTATATGTAATATATAATATATCGATATATTTTATATATGTATATTATATATAAAACAATGGTATAAAATGGAAATAAATGGTATAAAAAGGAAAATATGTAATGTTTGCCTTCCTACATTCTACTTCCACCATTATTTACCCATCCCTAAACATGTGTACATACCACACTGCTACACCTTGTAAAGTATATATGAACTTGTATGAACATACAGTATATATATGTAGATTGTTTTTACCAAAATGGAATTATGATTTACATATGGTTATGTAATTATCCCCACTTTTTACAACGTGGACATTTTTCTAAGTCAATACCTCCGCCTTACTCGATTGTTATATACTGAATAACATTTGACTGAATATATCATTGTCTATTTAACTATTTCAAATATTTAAATTCTTTCTAATATTCCCTATTATAAACAATATTGTAACAAATAACTCATTTTCACCATGAGTACACTTAGTTTAGAAGAAAGTATACTCTTCAATTTTACCTTCCTTAGACAGCAAATTCAACAGTCTCCAAATTACCAGAATCCGAAGAGCTAGAAACCACTTTTTGAACTGCCACTGATTCTGTCATATTGCAAATCAAATCAGGTCATCACTGGAAAGCATCCCTACTCAGCTACCCCTCTCTCCTCTACAGGAACAATGGAGGTCTGTATTATGTATTAAGCTTGTCTCTTTTAACGTTGTTACAACTTGTTTCCATTGTATTAAAATACTTTCTTTTGCAAGGGAAATAAAAACATAAGCTTTAAAAAGTCATACAAATGAAAGAACTGCAACATCTATTTCTTCATTAGAATGCTATTCAGGGTGTGGTGGTACCAGGAAATTAAGAACCCACCCAGTTAAGGTTACTGAGTGACCGGTTCGTTAGGAATTTCCAACAATTTAATGAATTTCATCTAAGAATTTGAACGTTCCCCTGAAAGACAGTGATCAGGCATCAAAAACACAATGAAACCTGCCCATCTCCCCAGAGAGAAATGAAAGTTGCTGGTGAAGACGAGTAATATCAGAATCACATCTTTTCTTCACCTATTTCTGGTTTTCAAAGGGGACAGTAAATTCCTAAAAGCTAAGGTATCAGGAGCAACCTGATAAAAATATTTGCTGTTTCAAATTCTATATTCTGTGAGGCTATAAATGATTTTATTAGTCTATTCCCAAGCAGGTACCTTAAAAGTTTTACAAGCAGAGAAGCGGAGACTGCCCAGGAAGTTGTGTGATGAATCAGTTGCCCAGGAAGAGGTGCCTGTCTCAGCCTTCCCAGGCTTTGCTAAATCCTAGTCATTGCCAGTTGTCCCATCATGAGACAAGCATGATTGAGATAAAGTGTCCTTTCACAGCCACTGAACAAATCCAACGTTGTCCCTTCCAATCCTTAGAATGTGCTATTTTTAATTTAGCAGACTAGCCTTTATCTTGCTAAATGGAAGGTATTCTATACACCCTCCGGAATTTTTTTTTTTTTCTCTTGCAGTTTCTTCTCCTGGGAAATTGAAAGATTTTTTTGAAATGATATGCAAAGGTTACAACTTTGCCTATTACTTCCCCTGGAGAGGAAACAAGGCTCAGAGATTCAAGTCATAGTTTTCTTTACACTTGACAAGATTTCAAATGCCCAGGATAGTCTTAAAAGTGTGGATACTGTTACACTGTACTAAGAATGCCTAGCCATGGCAGGGTGGCGGGGAGCGCTGGCACTTGGCAAAGGAGCTGAGGTTTTACTAATGTCAGATCCCAATAGCAGGAGTCAGGTCAGCTCTGGCTGCATGCACTGCCCTGGGGCCCTGGGACTGGAGGTACCTCTGCCAGGCTCCAGCCCTCTGCCTGCCGGCACACAGTCCTGTGGTGATTGAGGATTAAGAAGACCAGGAACCCAGGAAGCACAGATCCCAGAGAGATCCTGAGAGTGGGAGGAAGACAGCTAAGAATGGGTTGCTTGCAAAGCCTTTCTTGTTGCCCCCTCCCCAGTCCCTTCCCACCCACTCGACTGCTGCCCCTATATACTTAATGAGTACAGCAGTAAAATTGATCTATTGTACTGCATACCCTGAGTGGATTCTTTCAGGAAATGTTTAATCCCAACTGACCCCACCCTGTATCTCTGATTCAATCGATGCTAACTCCCATGGCCACCATCACCATCCCCTTAACACCCCTCCACCTGCCTCCACCCCCAGCCACCTGGTGGACTTAATGGTAATATTTTGTCTTTCTCATCACACAGCCTTCCTGGATGGAATGTGCACGCCCTCATTTGTGTCTCTTTTGTGTTCTGTGCACACTTCTATTGTGCACCTGTAATGTTAGTCTCCCCTCTTCAAATACAGAGACTGGGTCCTGTCTGCCTCTGTCTGCCCCGTCCCTGCACCAGGAACATGGCACTCAGTGAACGAATGATTGCTGACTGACTAAAGAATGATTGCGTGTCTGGCCAGTGCTGGGAGGAGCCAAGCATATGAGCAAGACGTCTTCCTCTCCAGGCATTCTCTTATCCCAGGCTGGCGCCTCTGTTATTGTGGCTGCTGCTGTTGTGGTTACGGTGGTGGTTGCTGCAGATGTCCTCAACTCTGCTGCCTTCACAGCCCTGCTCAGTTGTCTGCTGTTAAGCTTGTGCTCTTCTTCTTAATACCTTGGCATGGGCTTCTCAACCTTTGGAACTCTTAACTGTATTAGAATCAGCTGGATCACTTTTACAAAATCTGTACAGATGTCCAGGCTCTACCCCAGACCAATTAATCAGAACCTCTTGGCTGGGCATGGTGGCTCACACCTGTAATTCCAGCACTTTGGGAGGCCAAGGTGGGCGGATCACCTGAGGTTAGGAGTTGGAGATCAGCCTGGACAACATGGTGAAACCCTGTCTCTACTAAAAATACAAAAATTAGCTGGGTGTGGTGGCAAATACCTGTAATCTCGGCTACTTGGGAGGCTGAGGCACACGAATCACTTGAACCCGGGAGGCAGAGTTAGAAGTGAGCCTAGATTGTGCCACTGCACTCCAGCCTGGGCAACAGAGTAAGACTCCGTCTCAAAAAAAAAAAAAAGAAGAAGAAGAAGAAGAAAAGAGGAGGAGGAGGAGAAAGAAGGAGGGAGAAGGAGAAGGAGGAGGAGGAGGAGGAAAAGGAGGAGGGGGAGGAGGAAAAGGAGGAGGAGGGGGAGAAGGAGAGGGAGAAGGATAGAAGCTCTTGAGGGAAAACTCAGGCACCATATATGCATTTTCTGAGTTCCCCAGGAGATGCGAGAATACAGCCTGGGTTGCCTGTATTGACTTAGTGGCTCCAGGGGCTACCAATAGTGGGACAGGGCAACAAGATGATCCATAAGACCACCCATGTAAGGAACTGAAACACCAAAGCATTCCACAGTGAGTTCTGTGCAGAGTCAAGAAAAAAAAAAGTGGCTCAGAAGTTTTCCTGCCCCTGAGTTCAATGCAAAAGAGATAACTCACGTGGTTTCTGGGTGGGACTGTGTTTTTTCAGTTTACAACACATATTTCTGGTTCCTGGACATAGGCATCTCTGCACTTCAAATCACTGTTGACACTCTTACAGATAGGGGTATAATTCCCCAGACATTGCTTCTTCAAGACAGTTCAGTCTATGAGATTCACTTATTTGTTCACCATGTAGTATTTGATCCTGCCATTTCATAAGCTAGATTTTCTAGGGCAGTTAACAGCAAGCAGCTTTACACTCCCACTAACAGCATATATAGGTCCCCTTTTCTTCACATCCTCACTAACATTTGTTATTGCCTGTCTTTTGGACATAAAACATTTTAACTGGGGTGAGATGATAACTCATTGTACTTTTGATTTGCATTTCTCTAATCAGTGATGTCGAGCACCTTTATATTATGCTTGTTTGCTATTTGTGTGTCTTCTTTTGAGAAATGTCTGTTCAGATCTTTAGGAATTTGTTGTGGTGGTGGTGGTGGTGGTTTTTTTATTTTTTTCGAGACAGAGTCTTGTCACCGAGTGCAGTGGTGCGACCTCAGCTCACTGCAACCTCCACTTCCGGGGTTCCAGTGATTCTCCTGCCTCACCTCCCAAGTAGCTGAGACAACAGGTGCACACCATGACACCCAGATAATTTTTCATATTTTAGTAGAGACAGGGTTTCACCACGTTCCATTTTTTTTTTATTGGATTGTTTCAAAATACAAAAAGATTCTTCTTGTGGCTCTAATCCTAATCTCCTGAACACAGTCCTTCTTAGAGAAACAGAATGGAATTGTCCTCCCTGAGAGCTAGTTTTCTCTAAAGGTCTGAAATGCTGAACTCAAGACAAGAGATCATAACTGATCATCTACCATGGGCACTGGCTAAATATCCTGGGGGTGAAAACACTCAAACGTGGTCCCTACTTTCCAAGGAATCCCTATTAAGTGGACTAGAAAGACACGCACACATACAACAATATTTCATATCAGATTATGATAATAAATATAGGCTTAAGAAAGTACAATGTAGATGAGGACAGAATGATTAATTTTGACCAGAAGAACAATAGATTGATATCTTACTTATATTTGTATCTAAATATGGTTTCTGAGAAAATAAATACCTTTTAAGATAAATTTTGTTCCTCTTGTCTTTATATATTTCTTTTCTTTCCTATCACATACACAGACACACATCATATCACAATCGTGGATTTTCTCTGGAAAAGCACCATGAAGCACTTGCCATATGGAGGGTGGTGGCAGGGTAAGCATTCAAGCAGGTGAAAATTAATTTTTAAAGAAACCTCAGCCTCAGGGCACCTGCAGATACACAGAGCACACAATCTGTTCAGAAGGAAAGTGACCACTGTGACCTGCCATCTCTCAAACATGCCTTCCAAAGGTACAAATCAGGCTATGCATTACCGTATATGGGGAACAAATTTAAAATAAACCTAGTGAGAAAATCATCCCCTTGTAAGATTAGCTATCCACATACATACCATTTATAAAGTACTGGACACTGGTAATATTTTTATGTAGTTTCATTCAAGGAGACAATATCCTTAGATGTCCACATATAACCAGCTCTCTTTTGGACAGTAATTGGCTTATGTGAAATGATTCTGTAATATAGATGTATACCTACTTTTTCACTTGGCTATAACCAACAGGCAGGATCCCTGTCTTGCATATTCAAATGACCAGTATAGCAGAGCATCAAAGTACAAAGTACACAGGGTCCACCAGCATATCTGTCTCAATTCGTTGAAATGCCTAAAAATATCCAGTTATTTAGTAACTAAAGGTATGTGAAGATCAGTTTTTCTTCTTTCCTTCCTTCCTTCCTTTTTTTTTTTTTCGAGACAGAGTCTTGCTCTGTCGCCCAGGCTGGAGTGCAGTGGCACGATCTTGGCTCACTGCAACCTCAGCCTTTCAGGTTCAAGTGATTCTCATGCCTCAGCCTCCCAAGTAGCCAGGATTACAGGCATCTGCCACCTCGCCCAGCTACTTTTTGTATTTTTAGTGGAGACGGGGTTTCATCATGTTGTCCAGGCTGGTCTCGAACTCCTGACCTCAAGCGATCGGCCCGCCTCAGCCTCCCAAAGTGCTGGGATTACAGCCATGAGCCACCGCACCCAGCCCCAGTTTTTCTATAACAGGGCAAGGGCAGGAACAAAGAATGTGAGCAAAAGATACACCGTCTGAGATATGGACAGCATAGACCAAAATACTGAACACTGTTCATCGTATTTTACTCAGACAATCTGAGTAAGCCAGGTGGCTATTTTGCGCTGACTGGACTGTATTTTTTTTATTTTTAATTTTTGTAGGTACATAGTGTTATATATATTTACAGAGTATGTGAGATATTTTGCTACAGGCATACAATGCATAATAATTACACGGAGTACATGGAGTATCCATCACCTCAAGCATTTATCTTTTCTTTGTGTTACAAACAACTTAATTATACTCTTATTTATTTAAAAATGTGCAATCAATTATTGTTGACTGTAGTCATCCTGTTGTGCTATCAAATACCAGATATTATTCATTCTATCTAACTATATTTTTGTAGCCGTTAACCAGTCTTCCCAGTAATCTTCCCCTCGCACCCTGCCACACTACCCTTCCTAGCATCTGGTAACTCTCTGTCTCCATGAGTGCAATTGTTTTAATTTTTAGCTCCCATCAGTAAGTGGGAATATATGAAGTTTGCCTTTCTGTGCCTGGCTTATTTCAGTTAACATAATGACCTCATGTTGTTGGCAAATGATAGAATGTCATTCTTTTCTATGGCTGAGTAGAACTCTGTGTATATAGAGTTCTATTGTTAAATGTTGTGTGTATATATGATATATACACATATATAGGCATATATATCATATATACACACACATATATATAAATGTGCGTATATAAGATATATACACATATACATACACATATATATCTCATATATACACACATACAACATGTTCTTTATCCATTCCTTGGTTGATGGACACTTAGGTTGCTTCCAAATCTTGCTATTGTGAATAGTGCTACAATAAACATGGGAGTGTAGGTATCTCTTCAATATACTGATTTCTTTTTTTTTTTTTTTTTGGTATATACCTCGCAGTGGAATGCCTGGATCATATGGTAGCTCTATGTTTAGTTTTTGAGGAACCTCTAAACTGTTCTTCATAGTGGTTGTACCAATTTACATTCTCACTAACAGCGTATGAGGGTTCCTTTTCCTCTATATCCTCACCAGCATATGTTATTGCCTGTCTTTTGGATAAAAGTCATTTCTAACTGGGGTGAGACAATATCTCATTGTAGTTTTGATTTGCATTTCTCTGATGATCAAAGATGTTGAACACCTGTTTGCTATGTGTATGTTTTCTTTTGAGAAATGTCTATTCAATCTTTTGCCCATCTTTAATTGGATTATTAGGATAGTTTCCTAGAGAGTTGTTTGAGCTCCTTATATATTTTAGTTATTAATCCCTTGTCAGATGGACAGTTCATAAATATTTTCTCCCATTCTGTGGACTGTCTCTTCACTTTGTTGATTGTTTCCTTTGCTGTGCAGAAGGTTTTCAACTTAATGTGATCCCATTTGTCCATTTTTGCTTTGGTTGCCTGTGCTGCTGGGGTATTACTCAAGAAATCCTTGCACCATCCAATGTCCTGGAGAGTTTCCTCAATGCTTTCTTTTAGTAGTTTCATACTTTGAGGTCTTATATTTAAGTCTTTAATCCATTTGGACTTGATTTTTGTAAATGATGAGAGATAGGGGGCTAGTTTTATTCTTCTTCATATGAATATCCAGTTTTCCCAGCACCATTTATTGAAGAGACAGCTCTTTTCCCAATGTATGTTCTCTTTGTCAAAAATGGGTTTATAGATGTATGGATTTGTCTCTGGGTTCTGTATTGTGTTCCATTAGTCTGTGTGTCTGTTTTTATGTCAGTGTCATACTGTTTTGCTTACTATAGCTCTGTTGCATAATTTGAAGTCAGGTAATGTGATTCCTTCCCTTTTTTTTCCTCAGGAAAACTTTGGCTATTTGGGTCTTTCGTGGTTCCAAATAAATTTTGGATTGTTTGTGCTATTTCTGTGAAGAATGTCATTGGTATTTTGATAGGGATTGCATCCCTATCAAATTGCTTTAGGTAGTATGAACATTTTACCAATATTGATTCTTTTAATCCATGAACATGGAATCGTTTTCCATTTTTTATATCCTTTTCAATTTCTTTCATCAGTATTTTACAGTTTACATTGTTGAAACCTTTCATTTCTGTAGTTAATTCCTAAGTATTTTATTTTATTTATAGCTATTGTAAATGTAATTCCTTTGTTGATTTCTTTTTCAGATTCTTCACTGTTGGCATATAAAATGCTACTTTTGTTTTGTTTTGTTTTGTTTTTTGAGATGGAGTCTCGCCCTGTCACCCAGGCTGGAGTGTAATGGCACAATCTTGGCTCACTGAAACCTCCGCCTCCCAGGTTCAAGCAATTCTCCTGCCTCAGTCTCCTAAGTAGCTAGGATTATAGGCATGTGCCACCACGCCCAGCTAATTTTTTCTATCTTTAGTAGAAATGGGGGTTTCACCTTGTTGGCCAGGCTGGTCTCAAACTCCTGACCTCATGATCTGCCCACCTCAGCCTCCCAAACTGCTGGGATTACAAGCATGAGCCACCATGCCTGGCCAGATATACTCCTAATTTTTTATATTGACTTTATATCCTGCCACTTTACTAAATTTTTAAATCAGTTCTAATAGTTTTTTGGTGGAATCTTTATAGTTTTCCAAATATAAGATTATATTATCTGCAAACAAGGATAATTTGATATCTTCTTTTCCATTCTGGATGTCTTTTACTTCTTTCTCTTGTCTGATTGCTCTAGTTAGGACTTCCAGTACTATGCTGAATAATGGTGGTGAAAGTAGGCATCTTTGTTGTGTTCCAAATGTTAGAGGAAAGGCCTTCAGTTTTCCCCCCATTTAGTATGATACTAGCCATGGGTCTGTCATATATGGCTTTTATTGTACTGAGGTAAGTTCCTTCTATACCTAGTTTTTTGAGGATTTTTATTTAAAATGATGTTAGATTTTATCAAATGCTTTCTCAGCATCAATTGGAATGAGCATATGGTTTTTGTCCCTCGTTCTATTTATATGATGCATCATGTTGGTTGATTTGCACATGTTGAACCATCCTTGCATCCTTGGGATAAATCCCACTTGGTCTTGATGAACGATCTTTTAAATGTGTTATTGAATTGGGTTTGCTAATATTTTGCATCAATGTTTATCACGAATGTTGGCCTGTTGTTTTCTTTGCTTTGCTTTTTTAAAAAAATTTTTAAATGTGTCTGTCTGGTTTTTCTATCAGGTAACACTGGCCTCATAGAATGAATTTGGAAGTATTCCCTCCCTCTCTATTTTTTGGATTAGTTTGAGTAGGATTGGTATTAGTTCTTCCTTAAATGTTTGATATAATTCACCTGTGAAGCCATCCATCCCAGGCTTTTCTCTGCTGGGAGACATTTTATTATGGCTTCAGTCTTAATACTTTTTTTTTTTTTTTTTTTTGAGACGGAGTCTCGCTTTGTCGCCCAGGCTGGAGTGCAGTGGCCGGATCTCAGCTCACTGCAAGCTCCGCCTCCCGGGTTTACGCCATTCTCCTGCCTCAGCCTCCCGAGTAGCTGGGACTACAGGTGCCCGCCACCTCGCCCGGCTAGTTTTTTTTGTATTTTTTAGTAGAGACGGGGTTTCACTGTGTTAGCCAAGATGGTCTGGATCTCCTGACCTCGTGATCCGCCCGTCTCGGCCTCCCAAAGTGCTGGGATTACAGGTTTGAGCCACCGCGCGGGGCCTCTTATTACTTATTATTAGTCTGTTCAGGTTTTGGATTTCTTCATGGCTCAATCTTGATACGTTGTATGTGTCTATGAATTTATCCATTTCTTCTAGGTTTTCAAATTTATTCACACGTAGTTGCTTATAGTAGCGTCTACTGAGTTTCTGCAGTATCATTTGATCATTTGTAATGTCTCCCGTTTGCTTTTTTTTTTTTTTTTTTTGAGATGGAGTCTTGCTCTGTCATCCAGGCTGGAGTGCAATGGGGTGAACTTGGCTCGCTGGAACCTCCCCCTCCCAGGTTCAAGCAATTCTTGTGCCTCGGCCTCCCAAATAGCTGGTATTACAGGCGCATGCCACTAGGTCTGGTTAATTTTTGTATTTTCAGTAGAGACGGGGTATCACCATGTTGGCCACGCTAATCTCGAAATTGTCTCCCTTTTTTATCTCTGATTTTATTTGGGTCTTCTCTCTTCTTTCTCAGTCTGGTTGAAGGTTTGCCAATTTTGTGGCTGGGCGGGGTGGCTCACGCCTGTAATCCCAGCACTTTGGGAGGCCGAGGCGGCTGGATCACGAGGTCAGGAGACAGAGACCATCTGGGCTAACACAGTGAAACCCTGTCTCTACTAAAAATACCAAAAAAATTAGCCAGGTGTGGTTGCGGGCGCCTGTAGTTCAGCTACTCGGGAAGCTGAGGCAGGAGAATGGCGTGAACCCGGGAGGGGGAGCTTGCAGTGAGCCGAGATCGCGCCACTGCAATGCAGACTGGGCGACAGAGCCAGACTCAAACAAAAAAAGTTTGTCAATTTTGTTCATCTTTTCAAAAAACAAATTTTTCATTTTATTGATCTTTAGTATTGTTTTCTTCATTTCAGTTTCATTTATTTCTGCTCTGATATTTATTATTTTTTCTTCTACTAATTTTGGATTTGGTTTGCTCTTGCTTTTTTAGTCTTTAGAATGAATCATTTAGGTTATTTATTTAAAGGATTTCTAATTTTTTTTCATCTGAGAAGAGACTTTTTTGATGTAGGTGCTTATAGCTAGAAACTTTTCTCTTAGTACTGCTTTTGATGTATCCTACAGGTTTTGGAATGTTGTGTTTCTATTAGCATTTGTTTCAAAAAAATTTTTTAATTACCTTCTTAATTTCTTCATTAACCCACTGCTCATTCAGGAGCATATCGCTTAATTTCCATGTGTTTGTATAGTTTCCAAAATTCCTCGTTATTTATTTTATTTTATTTTATTTTGAGACCGAGTCTCGCTCTTTCGCCCAGGCTGACGTGCAGTGGTGCGATCTCAGCTCACTGCAAGCTCCATCTCCCAGGTTCACGCCATTCTCCTGCCTCAGCCTCCCGAGTAGCTGGGACTACAGGTGCCCGCCACCACACCCAGCTAATTTTTTGTAATTTTTTTAGTAGAGATGGGGTTTCGCCGTGTTAGCCAGGATGGTCTTGATCTCCTGACCTCGTGATCCACCCGCCTCGGCCTCCCAAAGTGCTGGGACTACAGGTGTGAGCCATCGTGCCTAGCCCAAAATTCCTCGTTATTAATTTCTAGTTTTATTCCACTGCAGTCAGATATTAGACATAATTTCCTTCAAAAAATATTTTTAGACTTGTTTTGTAATCTAAAACATGGCCTATTCTTGAGAACAATCCATGTGCTGAGGAGTAGAATGTGTATTCTCCAGCTCTTGCATGAAATGTTCTGTAAATATCCATTAGGCCCATTTGGTCTACAGCGCAGATTAAGTTCATTATTTCTTTGTTGATTTTCTGTCTTGATGATCTGCCGAAGCTGAAAGTGGGATGTTGAAGTCTCCAGCTATTATTGTATTGGGAGTCTGGAGTCTACTTTTCTCTTTAGCTCTAATAATATTTGGTTTATCTGGATGCCCTGATGTTAGGTGCATATATATTTACAAATGTTATTTCTTCTTACTGAATTAAACACTTTATCATTATATAATAGCCTTGTCTCTTTTATAGTTTTATATCGAAATCTATTGTGTCTAAGTGTAGTTACTCCTGCTCTTTTTGGGTTTCCATTTGCATGGAAATTTTTTTTTCATCTCTTTATTTTCATTCTATGCATGTCCTTGTAGGTGAAGTGTGAAGCAATAGGTTATTGGGTCTTGCTTTTTTGTTTGTTTTTTTTGAGAAGGAGTCTCACTCTGTCACCCAGGCTGGAGTGCAGTGGCAGGATCTCGGCTCACTGCAAGCTCCACCTCCCAGGTTCAGGCCATTCTCCTGCCTCAGCCTCCTGAGTAGTTGGGACTACAGGTGCCTGCCACCATGCCCGGCTAATTTTTTGTATTTTTAGTAGAGACGGGGTTTCACCGTGTTAGCCAGGATGGCGTCGATCTCCTGACCTCGTGATCCACCTGCCTCGGCCTCCTCTCTTGGTCTTAAAAAGTTGTAGTTATTATTTTTATTAGTTCATCTTTTAGTCTTTCTACTCAAGATATGAGTAGTTTACATATCACAATTATAGTGTTATAATATTCTGTTTTTCTGTGTACTTACTATTACCAGTTTTGCACGTTCAGATTGCTTCTTTTTTCTCATTAACATTCTTTTCTTTCAGATTGAAGAACTCTTCTTAGCATTTCTTGTAGGTCTTGTGTTAATGAAATCCCTCAGCTTTCATTTGTCTGGGAAAGTCTTTATTTCTCCTTCATGTTTGAAGGATATTTTTGCTGGATAAATTATTCCAATATAAAAGAGATTTTTCCATTGGCACTTTAAATGTATCATGCCACTATCTCCTGGCCTGTAAGGTTTCCACTGTCAGATGTGGAACTCTATTGAATTGATTAGAACTCTATTGAATGTTACTTGTTTTTTACTCTTGCTACTCTTAGGATTCTTTCTTTATCCTTAACCCTTGGGAGTTTGATTATTAAATGTCTTAAGGCTGTCTTATTTGGGTTAAATCTGCTTGGTGTTCTGTAACCATCTTGTACTTGAATATTGGTATCTTTCTCTAGGTTTGGGAAGTCTTCTGATATTATCCCTTTGAATAAACTTTCTACCCCCATCTCTCCCTCTCTACCTGCTTTTTAAGGCCAATGACTCTTAGATTTGCCATTTTGAGAATGTTTTCTAGGTCTTATAGGTGTGCTTCATTTTTTATTTATTTATTTTTTGTCTCCTATGACTATTTATTTTCAAATAGCCTGTCTTCAAGCTCACTCTTTCTTCTGTTTGATCAGTTCTGCTGTTAAGGGACACTGATGCATTCTTCAGGATGTCAATTGCACTTCTCAACTCCAGAACTGCGCGTGACTCTTTTTAATTATTTCAATTTATTTGTTAAATTTATCCTATAGGATTCTGAATTCCTTCTCTGTGTTACCTTGAATTTTTTTTGAGTTTCCTCAAAATGGTGATTTTAAATTCTCTGCCTGAAAGTTCTTATATCTTTGTCTGGTCAGTCCTCGGTGACTTATTTTGTTCATTTGGTGAGGTCATGTTTTCCTACATGTTTTTGATGCTTGTGAATGTTTGTCAATTTCTGGTCATTGAAGAGTTGGGTATTTATGGTAGTCTTTCTTTTCTTTTCTTTTTTTTTTTTTTTTCTTTTGAGATGGAGTTTGGCTCTTGTTGTCCACGCTGGAGTGCAATGGTGCAAACTCGGCTCACTGCAACCTCCGCCTCTTGGGTTCAAGCGATTCTTCTGCCTCAGCCTCCCAAGTAGCTAGGGTACAGGTGCTCACCACCACACCCAGATAATTTTTATATTTTTCTTAAAGACAAAGTTTCACCATGTTGACCAGGCTGGTCTCAAACTCTTGACCTCAGGTGATCCACTGGCCTCGGCCTCTGAAAGTGCTGGGATTACAAGCATGAGCCACTGTGCCCAGCCAATTTATGGCAGTCTTTGCAGTCTAGGCTTTTTTGTACCCATCCTTTTTGGGAAGGCTTTCCAGGTATGCAAAGAGAGTTGGGTCTTATAATCTAAATCTTTGGTCACTGCAGCCATATCTGCATTAGATGAAATCTCAAGCCTGGTAACTCTATGGTTCTTGCAGACTCATAGAGGTACTGTCTTGTAAGTTATGTGTAAGATCTGGAAAAATTCTCTGGATTACCAGACAGGGATTCTTGTTCTCTTCCCTTACTTTCTCACAGTCTTTCTCTCTTGCATGCATGTGCAGACTTGGCAGTGGGGTGACACAAACACCCTTGCAGCCACTACCACTAGGACTGCTCTGAGTCAGACTTCAAGCCAGTATGGCACTGGGTTTCTCTCAATAGGCCCACAATAACCACCACCTGGCTACTGCCTATGTTCACTCGAGGCCCTAGGGCTCTACAATCAGCAGGTAGCAAAATCCACCAGGCCTGTGTCCTTCCCCAGGGCAATGAGTTCCCCCAGCCCCAGGCAGGACCAAAGATGCCATCCGGGAGCCAGGGCCTAGAGTCAGAAACCTTAGGAATCTAACTGATAGCTCTATTCTACTACAGCTGTACTGGTTCCCTCCCCTTTCCACAGAGGAATCTCCCCTCATGGTCATCACCACCCCAGGCCCATAATGAGTATTGCTTGCCTACCACTGATGTACACTCAAGGCTCAAGGGCTTTTCAGTCAGTTTGTGGTGAATATTGCCAGGTCTGGGACTCATCCTTCAGGGAAGTGGGCTCCCTCTGGCCCAGGGCAGGTCCAGAAATGCCATCCAAGAGCCAAGGCCTGGAATTGGGAACCCCCCGAGTCCATTTGGTGCTCTATCCCACTGTGGTTGAGCTGCTATCTAAGTTGTAAGACAAAGTCCCCTTTACTCTTTCTCTCCTTTTCTCAAGCAGAAGGAGTCTCTCCTTGTAGCCAACACAGCTGGGATGTGCTGGGTCATACCTGAATCCAGCACATGTCAGAGTCTCATCCAAGGCATATTACCTGGGTATTGCTGCTGGTTATTCAGGGCCTAAGGGCTTTTCAGTCAGCACATGATGAATTCTGCCAGTACTGGGTCCTTTACTTCAAGGAAATGGGTTCTCTTCTGGCCCAGAGTGTGTCTAGAAATGTTATCCAAGAGCTAGGGCCTCGAATGGGGGCCTTAGGACTCTGCCGGGTACCCTGTCCTACTATGGCTGAGCTGGCATCCAAGTTGCAAGACAAAGTTCCTTCTTTTCTCCTGGAGTGGAAGGAAAGTCTCTCTCCTGGAGCTGCAAGCTATGCTGCCTGGGGTTAGGGGAGGCTTGGTGCAAGCACTTCCTTGGTTACCCTGGCTGATGTCTCACTAGGTCACATGCCCCCACTAAGTCTACTTGCTTTGAGCCCAGCACAGCACCAGGACTTGCCCAGGAATTGTGACCCTTGTGCCCTAGACTGCTTTTAAAGTTTATTTAGAACCCCAGAGCATTTTAGCCTGTGGTGGCGATGCTTGCCAGAACTCAGGTTCCAACTGCTGGGATGGGCAATTCCCCTTTGGCAAGTGTTAAGTCTAAATGTTTTTTCCATGGGCACTGAGTTCTGCCTGGTGTTTCTTTTCACCATGACAGTGCAGCACCAAGTTCCAAGGCAAGTCCCACAGTCACAGCACTCTCTGTCCCCAAGAGCTCAGATTCCCTCCACCACGCAGCCCAGCTGCTGCTGGGGAATGGGAGTGGGGGATTGGTGTTGGTAATTCCAGACTGTCTTTCCTACCTTCTTTAATGCCTCTTTCAATGATATGAAGTTAAAACCAGGTAGTGTAACTGCTCACCTGATTTTTTATTCTTAGGAAGGTGCTTTTTTATGTGGATAGTTGTTCCATTTGGTGTTCCTGCAGGGAGGGTGGTCAGTGAAGGCTTCTATTTAACCATCTTGCTTGGCCTCAAAAATCTGGACTGGATTCTTGCAAAGCCACCTTGCACCCATGTTAACCTTAGAAAAGTCTGAGCTTTTGATATATATGAAATGTCAACTGTTTAACAAAGAGCACCCTTGCCCAGTGGAAATGGGTGTTGGGGCTGACTGAATTAATCTTGTTAATCGTTATACTTTTTGTGTATTTGACATATTTCATTTTAAAAGACTACGTCATAATTGCCTGATGGGCAGAAATCACATCTCTTAGAAAACACTACTGATCTCTACAACAAAATCATACACTAAATACAGGATAATACACCAGGAGTTCTGGGTTCCAAAGTGTATGTCCCCATGGAATCTTCCAAGGAGAGGGTGATGGAGCGGCCTCTAGCTCTAGCTCCAACTCAGCTGTTGGCATAAGATGGCAACAGGAAAACAAGATTATGCCTTTGGAGGCAGGACCTCCCTCTCAGCTGTTCCCTTGACTTTGCTTTAAATAGACCCTCATTTGAATTTTCAACATTTTATTTACTCAGCCTAGAGGTGGCAAGGTGAGTGGTGGGAAGGAGGGAGGGAAATGAAAGACAGTTAGGAAAGTCAAGTTTCAAGGTCAGGGGAATGATTTTGAATGTTTTTACTTACTAGTGTGAACATAGATAAGGGACAAAAAAGATATGCATTCATACACTCTCAGAAAGCTTTCAAAGTACATTTGGAACATCTGAGTCTTCAAGAAAAACATGCTTATTAAGTTAATTATTAACCTACCTAATTAGAACCAGTGTAGTTCCTTTATACTGATTTTATGGTGCAATAAAACCATATTCACTATGATTTATATTCACTTTATAGCAAATTGGGGCCTTTTGTAGAATCAGAATTAATGACATTAACAAATATTTCTAGAGCCTCAAAAATAATTTTAATATTTTAAAAATTATAGAAGTTTAAAATTGATACATTTGGCCACGCGCAATGGTTCACGCCTATAATCCCAGGACTTTGGGAGGCCAAGGCGAGTGGATCACATGAGGTCAGGAGTTTGAGACCAGCCTGACCAACATGGTAAAACCATGTCTCTACTAAAAATACAAAATTAGCTGGGTGTGGTGGTGCATGCCTGTAATCCCACCTACTCGGGAGGCTGAGGCAGAAGAATTGCTTGAACTTGTGAAGTGGAGGTTGCAGTGAGCTGAGATCATGCCACTGCACTTCAGCCTGAGTGACAGAGTGAGACTTCATCTCAAAAAAAACTACAAAATAAAAAATAAAAACTGATCATTTTAGTTTTACGAAAGCCTGGAAGAAAAAGGTCCAATTTTATGCAAAAGTAATCTCTGATTATAATTCATTCCCAGAGGCAAATGTGGTCTACATTATGACATAAGATCCAGAAATGCCTAGTAATTAGAACTGGGGCCCTTTTTAATCCACTTAGAAGACACAGGGGCTCTTTCAAGGTATGTGAATAATGACCCCAGGCTCTCTGACTCAACACCAGGCACACCTGGCCAACAGGTCTCATCTGCAGAAGTTAGTGGTGGCCACTAGAAAGCCAGTGTTGAGGGAGATTCTGAGTGAACACACAGGCGACATGAAGAAGCCTGTCACAGTGACAGCCAACAGCAGGGGGAGAGGCCATGAGGGCGTAATCACTCTTATTCAGTGTATTTTTCTTCCCTGGTCTGGTCTAGCACCTAATATCTCTCATGCACAATTTCTTAGTTTCGTGAGTGAAAATAAACGTCATACTTCACTAAATACTCTAAAGAATTATGTTTACCCACTGACACCAACGATTGTTCTATCTTTCATGATTTTTCCTTCATAGTTACAGGAGAAACTATAGGGCTATAGGATGGTAGTTTTGTGTTTAATGACATCAAAATGTCTCCCTTCGGCAGAATATTGGGAATGCTTTAATATGGAGTTATATAGAGATGAGTAATATGTGGTTCCTGACCTCATAAAGCTCACCACCAAATGCAGAATAGACACACACATGGCGATTAATTGCATTATGTAGTGTGTTTTATGCAATGTTAGACCATGGGCACCAAACACAGTCCAGTGAGGGGAGGTCGGGAGGAAGTGAGGACATCAAAGAAAGCTGCCTGGTGGAGAAAATGCATGAACTGATCTCCAAAGAATGACTGTGTATTGTTCAAGAAGAGACCAAATCCCTTTCCCAACTTTTGAGGTCCTGTGGGTTCTAGCCCTGCCTCCCCCATCAGACTGGGCTTTTCTTGCCTCTTTTCTTGCTCCAGCATCATTGTCATTCTTAGCTTCTCCAGCTCTCCTTCATACTGAAGGACTACCTGGAATGCTCCTCCCTGTGTCCAAAGCTTCTCTCTACACCAAGTTAACTCTTTTTTTCTTGAGACAGAGTTTCGCTCTGTTGCCCAGGCTGGAGTGCTGTGGCGTGATCTCAGCTCACTGCAACCTCTGCCTCCCAGGTTCAAGCGATTCTCCTGCCTCAGTCCCCCAAGTAGCTGGGATTATAGGCGCCCCCCACCAGGCCTGGCTAATTTTTGTATTTTTAGTAGAGATGGGGTTTCACCATGTTGGCCAGGCTGGTCTCGAACTCCTGACCTCGTGATCTGCTACAGCAAGTTAATTCTTACCTATGCTTCAAAGCTCAGCCCACATATTAACTTCTAAAGGAAGAATGTTGGGGGCACGGTATGCTCTCTAGCACCCTTCGCTTTGTCTTTAATGCATTCTTCACCACCGTAATAATGAATTGTGTAATTGGTTGTTCACTTTGTTTTCCCCACAGAAACTATAAGCTCCATGAAGGCAAGCACCCATGTGTATCTTTTCTCACTCTATTTGAGCACAGAGCATAGGATAATACACAAGGCAGACATTCAACAGCTATTTCATGGTGTATCTGTTTGGAATAGAGAGGATGAAAACTAGGGCAGTGGGAGTCAGGAGGGAGAGAGAGGAGACACTGGAAATAAGTATGAAATGCACATTGGTGTGGCCAGGTTGTACATTTGACGGGAGAGGAGGAATAAAGGATGGATTATAGATTTACTGTCTCACCTGTCACTTTTACTTTCCAAAGATGAAACAGTAGTGCCTTATATACCTCTGTACTATTTCACTGAAGACACGTTCCACAGCAATTTACTTAAAGTTTTTGATGCTGCACATGGAGATCTGAGAGCTAGATGTAAAGTTATCTATTAAAAAGTGAATCTTCAGATGGAAACATCCTATCTTTGCATTGGTCCAAAGGCAAATATTCAGTGGCTTGACAACCTTTTTGCTGTGACCATCAGTAGTGAAGGAATTCATAGTAATCCCAGGCACAGTATGAGGGGACTTAGAACAATGCTCTGTGAAGCTGCTCCCTCTCCACCTTATTCACCCATCCTTATCCCTTCTCTTCATATTGTGCTCCCAGAATGTTCCACCTTCTTCCTGGGAGGGAGCTGGAGCTGTGATTTGTGTCCCTGTCTGAATGCAGAACAGGACTAATTCCACTGCTCACTCCGACCCCAGGCTTCGCGTAATAGGGATCTTTCCCTTCCTCAATTTCAGGAGCTCCTCAACCAAGAAAGAAATTCTTCTCATGTTAAGAGTCTACCTTCGTTTATTATGTTTAGGTGCAAGGAAAGACCAAATAAAAGTTGAAGCTCGCAGTTAATTCATTACACTGCATGTTCAAGCATTTGAAACATTTCTTCCTAAACTATATTCTTTCCTGCAAACATCTAAAGCTCTAGTATTTTTTAAAATTATATATATGCATACACACACACACATACATATACATACATATGTGTGTGTATATACATTCATCTTTTTCCTTTATAGACTTAATACCTTGGATCTCAAGTAAAATTGTCAGTTTTCAGAGGAGCATCTTGTCACATAACACATGGTTTCTTTGTTTTCACAGCCTCACCCATGATCCTGGAAAGAATGTCAAGAATCATTTCTGTAACTAGAGAGATATCCCAAGGACGAAGCTTATCTCCTTAAGGAAAAGAAATCTGACTTGCTTTCAGAGCCTTACATATAACCACTGTTTAGCTATGTGGAAAGAATTTATATGTTTGACCTAATTGATAAAGAACCCCTGGAATGCTCCTAAATCCCTGAGTAACTACATTCCAGAGTGCAGGAATCACTTGGGAATTCATTTGAATTGTCTTATCTTAACTGCTCAAGTCTATCCACTGAGAAACCCCTGGTGCATCTCAATAGCTGCATCTTATTGTGGTCATATTTTGTTTCTTTTATTGCTTCCATTGCCCTTCCTCTCTCCCCTACTATCTTGCCTCTCCCCCCTCTCTATTTTCCTCCCTCTCCCGCTCTCTTTTCTTCTCCCTATCTCTCCCTCTCGCCTTTTGTTCTCTCAAATGCTTCTTCACGTTTTTATTCCAGATCCTCAGTAATTCTTATTGCAACATGCCCAGAACTAAAAAGGCTGCTGACCAGTGCTAGAACATAGAGTCTAGGACCTATAAATCCCATATAGCTCCTCCTACAGAGCTCTAGGTAATGCCCAAGCTGAGGAGGTAACCACGGTGATGACCTGGATCAACGAACAATGTGCAAAGAGGCTTAAGCAGCAAGTTATGTAACTCTCCATGCGGGTCTAGAGGCGAAGCTCTACTTAGATTAAGGGATAAAGGTTCAAGGTTCATGTTACCTAACAATATGTCGCCTAGATATAAACACTAGTGATTTCTTTCACTTACATGGTAAGATTTTATGTGCTTGGCACAAAATGGCATTGAACATTGCTAGTTGTAAGGTGAAAGAGTAGAATCAATCAACAATGGAGAATGCTGTGCCTAGAAAACACCCCACCCACCCTGCTGTTGTATTATCTAATACTCCTTGACTTTGGAGGAACAGCTCATCATCTCAAAGTTCCCCCACCTTTGAATTTGCTCCTCTGATGTGGAAAGTACCAGTGACGCTGTTTATTCCAGGTAACTTTGCTGTGAAGTTCAGTTCTGCCTGACCTTTGGCCAATAGCAAGGAGTTCAGGCTGTTTGTCAAGATCATGACTATTACTTATGAAAATCAGAAAAGTATTCCCAGATACTAACCCACCATTGCCCTGCCAATCCACGCTAAGAAGGCTGCTGTAGAGAAATGTAATGCAAATTATCAAAACTAAGTGGGTATGACAGCCTCTTTCCTCATCCATGCACATCCTCAGGCTGCTCTGATGTGATTTTTCTTGCTCTTCAAGGTTGCTTTTGCTATATGTTTTATTTTGTTCTCACTAGAATAAGGGTATTACACAATACAGGTTACTTCATAGCTGATTTCCTCCCCACGTTCCCAGAATAGCCCAGAATGAGATTAAGAACCAAGCAAGTAACAGAGGCAAGAGCATATTTAGGGCATGGCAAGCTCTGGGTGGCTTTGTCTTTTGCTTTCATTGCTATCTCATCAGCTATTCTGTCCTCCCCCCAAGAATAAAGAGAACAAGGATGTAACTGAGGAAAATCAAATTCTTCTCTATTAGACAATTCATTACATGTGAATAATTTTTGAGAAACAAGAAACCTCTTCATCCTCCAGTATATACATTTTCTTTTTTTTTTTTTATTTTAGTGGCATCAAGAAATGTGTATCTAATATTTTGCAAAATAAACCCAAGGCCCATTCAAAAGGATGGTCACCTCTGGATGATAGTCTCATTGTGATGAGAATAAATGTGAAACGTTACAGATACCCAACAAATACACAGAGGACAAGATTTTGCACTGCTTTTTTAGCAGGAAAGATAAATCGTAACTCATCCACCCACCCTCCATTGCCTACTTTTCACTCCGCACATGCTCAGTGAGGAAGGTTGCAGTTTTCAATAAAGTTTATATCATAAAATAGCTGTGATGTGCTTGCACTGAGGTACATCCAACCTCTCAGAGCTAAGAGCTCTTACCAAGATCAAATCAAGGAACTCTCAGTATTAGGTCCCAAGCCTTAACCACGACACTCCAGTCCTAAGAAGGGAGTTCATGAAAACACCACTAGTAAATCACTTAAAAAGAAGAAGGAAATATTGAATGCATTCCAGAATCTTGTATAACAAGTATTGCATTTCTCTCTTCATTTCTGAAGTTCATCATGAAAGGGCGATAATATTGGTAATCTCAGTTTTCCTCTTTTTTATGGAAAATTGCTTTTTCTCAGAATCATAGGAGCACAGATGAGAAGGGATCTTAAAAGCCATCGAGCCCTACACTACAGCAACTACAAAACAAATCGTCTTTTGTCACATCCAAGGATCAGCGCCTGCTCTCAGCCTCAACCACCCTAGCAACAAGGAACTAAACTGCATCACGACATTGCATTTTCTGTTCCATTTTGGACAAGTAAAATTGATGAAAATTCTGTATCTTGTATGGGCTTAAGACTTTAAAAACCTAAGCATTTTAAAAAATGATGATGCTCCCTGCCTTTCAGGCAATATGTCATTCAAAATTTTAAAATACCAATTTATAAAATAGGAGAACAAAACTAAGGTTCTGAATTTCCTCATAAAACATTTGATATTTTCTTTCTAATTTTCAAATGGTAGACTCTTAAAAAAAAAAAAAGGAAATTAAAAAGTCTTCCTTAATTTCTTTCTGGCCTTTGATGTGCTTGCTTGCTGGCATCCTGAATCCATGGTTAATTTGCTACTGGGGAATATATCATTACCATTCTACATCTTCCATTTTGTAAGTTAAACATTCTCTTTTCACTATTCCTCAGAAATCATAGTTTCCGGCTGGGCACGGTGGCTCACACCCGTAATCCCAGCACTTTGAGAGGCTGAGGAGGGCGTATCACGAGGTCAGGAGTTTGAGACCAGCCTGGTCAATATGGTGAAACCCCATCTCTACTAAAAATACAAAAATTAGCTGGGCACGGTGGCACGCACCTGTAGTCCCAGCTACTTGGGAGGCTGAGGCAGGAGAATTGCTTGAACCCTGGAGGCAGAGGTTGCAGAGAGCCGAGATCACACCGCTGTACTCCAGTCTGGGCAACAGAGCAAGACTCTGTCTAAAAAA
>NW_016806325.1:827949-881836 GCF_001698545.2 Rhinopithecus bieti
TTCGCCTTTTCCCAGGAAGGGCAAATTGCTGTCTTTTAGTTTAACGTAAAATTTTTTTTAAGCAACAATAAAATTCCAGCAACTACAAAAAGATGATTCTTTAAAAATTCCAGCAACTACAAAAAGATAATTCTTTAAAAATATATATAATTTTCTATTCCTTTTCATTTTTGCCATATGATTTTGCCATTCACCTAGGATCTTTTCTCGTTTGGAACTTCACACTATTAAAAAATATAATTAATATCCCATTTTGCACATGGGTTAAAACTTCAGTACAAAAATCTTATTTGTAATTTTACATAACTATATAGCTACAATTATACAACACTATTATCTGTGAATTATTTTAATCTGTATTTTAACCTTTATCAAAAAGTATAGAATATACTAAGTTATTTAGATCAAAGTTGTATCACTAGATAGAAGATCTAGTCTCTATTTAGCATTGTTCCTGATTGGCATGGAGAAAAATGTGGAGATACATGTTTTTTTTTTTTTTTTTGCATATATGAGCTCTTTCAGACTTTTTAAAAGAAGTATTAGACCTACAGAAAGAAACCATTTCAGCCAGCACAGTTTTATTTTCCACACTTACATTGTCAAAAGCCATACTATCTTTCCCATTTTTGCATTTCTGTGATTGTCCAATTTGCCTAAATAAGAAAGTGTGAGCATCTGCCAGCACCCTATATAGTCAAAGCCTTCTCAGCGGATTCCATTTGCACAGGGTCTGCAGATTTAGAGATAGCAAGAAGCCAAAGGAGGGGATCTGCAGTTCAAACAGGGAAGAATCTTTGTTCTCCAAAGTTGGCATGGGATGGAGACTCAAGCCTAACCTGGGAATAAAAAGTGAAAATAGGATACAGTGATTAGAAGAACTAGGAAAGGCCTGTACCTTAGAACAGAACTACATAAAGGAGAAGCTGAATGTTTAACCAGTCCAAGTAATATGAGACTACTGAAACTACTCTTGATAATATTATCATGCTTACGTGTCCCAGGCACTGTGCTAAATTCATTACATTTTATAAGTGTGATCCTAATGAATTGTCTTCCTGACACTATCATAAAAACACTAATGTAATCTGCATTTCACAGATGAAAAAACTGAAGCTCCAAGGTGTTAGGTAACTTGCTCAGGATGATGAATTGAGTAAGAGGCAGAGTCAGATTTTAAACCTGTCATAACCCTTTACTTCTGACTTCTTTCTAAATTTTGTATATGGTTCACCTCAGAAATAAAAAATGTTCTTTGTTTTTGTTCCTCAACACTAGCCTCAGGTGGAGAGAATGGGATTAATCATAATTAGATTTATCACTGATAATGTATAGCCTGATTTTATTGGTTTACCAGTAAGTTATCTCTAAAAATATATAATAATTACCCACAAACGCACCACCAAAACCAAAGGCCAGAACCTTGACACCAAACTCCATCTAGTCTCCAGCATCCCAAACCCAAGCTCAGCTCATCAGGGATAAATATTATCCTGAACCCTGTGTTCCTTACTTCCTTGATTCATTTTAAAGTAGTATTTGTTGCATCTATATGAACTATAAAGGACATATTTTTAGTTCTGTTCCTTTTAACTTTGATTCATCTATGCTGTTTCATGTCTCTGTAGTTCATTATTTTTGATTGGTGTACAATATTCCCCAGTCTTGTTGATGGGCATTTGAGCTATTTCCTATTTTTTTTTTTTCTATAATAAATAGTGCCACTATACATGTTAAATCTTTGTATCCTGTTATTGGTATGTAACTTTCCTTTGAGTATCTACTTAGGGGCAGTATTTCTGGGGTGTAGGAGACATAGGAGATGTTCAACTCCAGGAGAAAATGTCAAACCAATACAAGATCCTATCAACAGCATTGAGATCCTGTTGATTCTTATCATTTCTAATACTTGATAATATCAGACACTAAAATTTTTGCCTACCATCTAAGTATAATATAGTATTTGTTGGCCAGGCGTGGTGGCTCACACTTGTAATCCCAGCACTTTGGGAGGCCGAGGCAGGTGGGTCACAAGGTCAGGAGTTTGAGACCAGCCTCACCAATATGGTGAAACCCTGTCTCTACTAAAAATACAAAAATTAGCCAGGCGTGGTCATGGGCACCTATAGTCCCAGCTACTTGGGAGGCTGAGGCAGGAGAATTGCTTGAACCCAGGAGGTAGAGGTTGCAGTGAGCTGAGACCGCGCCACTGCAGTCTAGCCTGGGTGACAGAGCGAGACTCCATCTCAAAAAAAAAAAATAGTATTTGTTGTAGTTTGGATTTGCTTTCCCTGACCACCAATGATGTTGTGTACCTCATCATTTATGTATTAGCTAAATATTTTTCTTCTTCTGTGGAAGACCCTAACCCTGTCCACAGAGGAGGTAAAATTAAAGCGGGGGCGGGGGGGGGAAGAATAACCTAACCCAAGGGCCAAATCCTTGCCAGAGAAATTGACCTTATTTTAGCCTTGGTTTTCAGTAACTCAAGAGTTAATTCAAGATCTAATAGAAATGGGATGGTAATCCTATTTTATAACAACATTTAATACATGCTTAAGGGTTGACTTACTGCCTTTAATTTTTTTTACTGTCTTTTTGCAAAATATCATCCCCATATTACATAACCAGACACGGAGGACCCTTTTACATTGTAAAATTATATTGCAAAGAATCCTCAGTTCTTAGTACCAAATTTCCCCAGAGCACACGAATTTCTAGGGGCTGTAGCAGTCCTGACTATCTGTTGCACAGATCAGAAGCATGCTGCCTGACTACAAAGGCTAACATGTGAAGAAGGGCTTTTGCCTTTATAAGGATGTCATAAGCAGTCTTTCATATAACAGGAAGTTGTTAGTGCATACAAATGCTATTTTAAAGTCTGGGAATATTTAATCATACCCTAATCTTTATTATTTATATTTCCCAATGCCAGTGTCCACAACTATTGTCCAAAGTGTGACAGAAACAAATCCTGTAGCAGGAAGCCCAGAGCCCACTCATGGACACCTGCTGCAACTTGAATCGCAACCAGTACTTGCAAAACAATGCATAAATGTGAACAAGTAAGTGTAGCCACTGGCCCTGCTTTACTAATAGAGAAGGAGATTACAACTCCACCTGCTACTCCTGATATTTTAGGTGACTCTGGAAGCAGAGGAAGAAATGGGAAAAGGACATAGGTAGTAAGAAATGTTAGTGGCGGTAAATCCATATGGATTTGCAGCAACCTCAATTCTTGCTTCCTCAGAAGAAAGAATTTGACCAAGGGGCATAAGGCAGAGGGAGAGTCTGAAGAAAGTTTTAGAAGAGTGAAAGTTTATTAGAAAGATTTTAGCAGTAATGAAAAGAAGCAAAGTACCTGGAAGAGGGCAAATGAGCAACTTGAGAGATTCAAGTGTGTGCTTTAGCCTTTAACTTGGGGTTTAATATGTTCGCATGCTTCCAGGGGTTGCGTCTCTTCTCCCGTAAGTCTTCCTTGGAGTAGGCTGTCCACATGCGTAGTGGCCTGCCAGCGCTTGGGAGGGACCGCATGTGCAGTGTGTTTACTAGAGTTGTGCACATGCTCACTTGAGGAATTCTTCTTTCACCAATGGAATGTTCCCAGAGGATGGTCATATGCCAGTTGAACTCTCCCATTTTGCTCCCTAGTGCGCATGCATGAGCCCACTTGGCCAACTCCTGAGATCTTTTCAGGAAGCTGCCGATCACCAACTTTAGATGTTTTGTTAATCTATTAGGAGACTGCCTTTCCCCTGGCACTGGCTGCAACCAATCATTAGGTTGGTGCAAAAGTAATTGCCGTTACTTCCAATGGCAAAAATGGCAATTACTTTTGCACCAACCCAATATTATTTTAGAGAGACAGTTTAACAACCACCTGACCACCACATGATGGTTGCCTGACATTCCTGGTGGTGAGGGCACCTCTCTGCCCTACTCATGTTTAACTATCTATTGTAACAGAAACAGAGTACAACCATAGACGAAAACAATAAATAAAGAAAGAAACTTCTAGAAGATAGCCAGAAAATTCTCATTTTCCCACCTAAAATAACAGATGCCTATAAAATTCTTCTTATTACAATAATATATAGCAGGGAGCATTTGCAAGAGAGGGAAACATGTAAGAGAAATTCCCCTCTGAAGCCCCTTGTACTGGAAAACTGGGCTTCAACGATTGAACTTGGAGAAACAGACATATCTCTGTAATTAATGTAATTCAGTTTTTTCCCAATGGTGTTTGTTAATAATATAGTCCAATCAGTGGTATTTTCTCCCAACTGGTGAAAAGACTCAGGCCCTTTACATATCACCTGGCTGTTTTGGGAGTTTCTAGGAGTACATAATCAAATCTGGTTGGAAAACTGTTAAGTTACTGAATTGCGATGTAATTCTTTCTTCTACTCCTAATCAGGGCCCTGTCACCTGTGTACCACAGGGTAACATTACCACCCTTACTGGGTACCTTATATTGTCAGCCCCTGCTGCTTTTTCTCCTGCATTCTGTCAGACACTACTGACACTACTCTGGATCTTGAAGTACCAGTGTTAAACTTGGCTTGCATTAAAGCAAAAGAAAACATTTCTCTCTCTCTCAATGTCAAAAATCAATGTTTAGAACTCTTAGGAGGAACTATCAGTCAATGGTTTTTAGCCTTTGGAGTAGAAAATAATATATGAAACACACATGTTAACTTTTAAAAGCAAAAAAAAAAAAAAAAAAAAACTGCACAAATGTGACCTTATTAAAATTAAGGTGTTACAATTAAGAAATTTGTCAACAGACACCTTAAATAGAACGGACAAATTATAAACTGAAAGAAGCTATTTGAAAGATACACAACCAACTAGGATTTGTTTAAAAATATGTATATATAAAAGTTCAATAAGTCAGTAAGGAAAGCACAAACAACCAAATAGAAAAATAGACAAAACATGAACAATCATTTCACAGAGGAAGAATCATATATGGGCAATAAACACATGAATTGATGTTCAATCTCAGTGATCCGGAATTATAAATTAATGCTACAATGAAGTACTATTGTGTACCCATTTGGTTGGCAACAGTTGCAGAGTCTGATAATACCTCATGCTGGAAAAGATGTACATCCACAAGGCATTTCATAAAGTTGCTGGTAGGAGTAAAAATTGATAAAACTATTTAGACTATTTTAGCATTAACTCCTAAAGTTGAACACTCACATACCCTTTGATCCAGCAATTTCATTGAGCATAAGCATATACTCAGTTTCTCTTGAGTATAACCACATACTCAAGAGAAAGTCTGCATGTGTTCACCAGGATATATACACACACACATATATACATATATGAGTGTTCATGGTTCACAGTAATGAAAACCTGTGTATTAGTCTGTTTTCATGCTGCTATAAAGAACTGCCCAAGACTGGATAATTTCTAAAGGAAAGAGATTTAATTGACTCACAGTTCATCATGGCTCACATCTGTAATCCCAGCACTTTGGGAGGCCAAGGCAGGCAGATCACCTGAGGTCAGGAGTTCGAGACTAGCCTGGCCAACATGGTGAAACCCCTTCTCTACTAAAAAATACAAAAATTAGCCTGGTGTGGTGACGTGTGCCTGTAGTCCCAGCTACTTGGGAGGCTGAGGCATGAGAATCACTTGAACCCAGGAGGCGGAGGTTGCAGTGAGCTGAGATCACATCATTGCACTCCAGCCTGGGTGACAGAGCAAGAAAAAAAATGAATTTTTTTCTTTTTGTTTTGAGATGGAGTTTTACTCGTTGTCACCCAATGCTGGAGTGCAGTGGCATGATCTCGGCTCACTGCAAGTTCTACCTCCTGGGTTCAACCGATTCTCCCGGGTTCGACCGATTCTCCTGCCTCAGCCTTTCAAGTAGCTGGGATTACAGGAGCCTGCCACCACGCCTGGCTAATGTTTTTTATGTTTAGTAGAGACAGGGTTTCACCATGTTGAGCAGGCTGGTCTCGAACTCCTGACCTCAGGTGATCTGCCCTCCTCGGCCTCCCAAAGTGCTGAGATTACAGGCATGAACCACCGTGCCGGGCCCAATTCATATTTTTAAATAAACATATAAAGTTTCTGAATGTTTTTAAATTTACATTGTCAAATGTGACAACCTTCCCTTTGAGGTTTCTTTTCTTACAAATCTTATTCCATAACAAGATCAAATAAATAAGAATCTATATTTTCTGTCATTTGCTTCGTGATTTCTTTTTAGTGTATAACTATTTTACCCATCTTGATTTATTTTGGTATATGATATTAAATGGAAATCTAGTGAGGTTTTTATTCAAATAAATAACCAATTTTTCTGACATCATTTATTGGATATTCTCTTTCCAATGTGATTTGTGATATCACCTTGATATATACTATATAATCTTTTATAGTATGATCTATTTCTGGGCTATCTTGATTCACTGAGCAGTCCGTACTTCTGTCAGCACCACACTGATTTAGGTGGCTCACATCTGTAATCTCAGCACTTTGGGAGGCTGAGGAGGGTGGATCACCTGGAGTCAGGAGTTACCAGCCTGACCAACATGGTGAAAACCCGTCTGTACTAAAAAAATACAAAACTTAGCTGGGCGTGGTGGTGGGTGCCTGTAATCCCAGCTATTAGGGAGGCTGAGGCAGGAGAATTGATTGAACCTGGGAGGTGGAGGTTGCAGTGAGCTGAGATTGTGCTACTGCACTCCGCCTGGGCAACAGAGGGAGACTCTGTCTCAAAATCATAAATAAATAAATAACCAAATAAAATGGCTTTAAAATACAATTTCATATGTAGAAAGTTCTTCCTCTCCTCCCACAATTACCTTCTTTTTTCAGAAGGTGTTTTTCCATTTATTCTTCCAGATGAGACCTGTTCTTTAGTTTAAATTAGTCCTCTGGAGAATATCAGATATAAATAAGAAAGAAATTCAAAATGCAGGTTAAGACACCATAAAATTTATATCCATGTCATATTTGCAAGCTGAACTATCCATTTTATTTAGAAATGTTTTCTCCTTTATTTGGATATACACTGGAATTAATTATTCATTATTGATTTATACTAAAATTGATTATCTCTTAACTATGTTAATAAAGTAGCATAGCATGCCTGGATAAAAATATTACCAGAAACTTATTTTAGTTAGTATCTATGACTTCTTCCCTCTTAAACTTTTCACCAGAGCTATCAGAAAAAAAGCCAAAGAGAAAGTTTCAATTTTTTTCTCTCTTTTTTTTTAACCTTCTTTTGTAGAGGTGACAACAAATCCCCAAATCAGTTGATGATACAGCCAGTGACCTGTCAGTCCTGTATAATTCTCCTACCAAAAAATATTCCCTAAAAAAGTACACAGTAGAAACTATGGACAGAATCTGAGACAGGATCTCGCTCTGCTGCCCAGGCTGGAGTGCAGTGGCGCAATCTCTGCTCTCTGCAACCTCCACCTCCCAGATTCAAGCAATTCTCCTGCCTCAGCCTCCCAAGTAGCTGGAATTATAGGCGCCCATCAGCACGCCCAGCTAATTTTTGTATTTTTAGTAGCGACAGGGTTTCACCATATTGGCCAGGTTAGTCTTGAACTCCTGACCTCAGGTGATCCTCCCATCTCAGCCTCCCAAAGTGCTGAGATTACAGGCATGAGTCACTGCACCCGGGCAGAGCAGAAACTTTAAAGCCACCTATCAAATATTTATTTATATTCTTTTCTTTGGAATTAAAGAAATCCCAAATATAAGAATAGGTTTTAGAGCTTCCATTGCAAATTCATTTTCAAGGGTAAAATATGATAGGATAGTTTAAAAGGAACATCTAGTCAACTAGCCACTCTCTCCTCCAGGGAAGGAATTTCTTCTACAACACCTCATGGCCAATAGATGGTTTCCTTCTACACAAACACTTTTAGTAACTTGTGACTTTCTAGCCAACACCCAGCTGTTGGAGTGAAAAATCTAAAAATAGAAATTATTCAACAAAATCACTCCAAATTTGCTTAAATGGAAATAACCTGAGATGCTCTGTAATCCAAAATAACAACTCTGGAAATAATTGCTGATATGTTTATTGATGCTACAATATTGGGGGATCCAAGGTAGAACCCTGTGGAAAAGAAGAAACTCAACCATCACCAATCAATACTAGCAAACATTTAAGCAGCACAGGCTACAAATAAAGCTCTGAACAAGACACGAACTTGAAAGAAGCCCATGACAGAAGCCTTGCTCTTGAGATGCTTACAGCCTGAGAGGTCAGGGCACACAGACACTAACCCAAGGTCACACAACATTGATGCCAAACAAGTATCAGAAGAAATAAATCTTTGCTCTATGTTTTGTGAACCCATTCATTTGTGATTCCATTTTGCCTCCTATTCTTGTTTTCCTTTTGCCTGAATGTTCTGAGCTTTTTATTTATTTAGCCTTGCTGGATTATATGCATCTTATTCAGCCACTTTAGAGATAAGGTGGATGCACTACTCCAGAGTACAGCAAAGTAGTCAGGAGCTGAGATACAGCTTATCCACCAGTTTCTATAAAATACGCATTCTGGCTCAGGGTCAACTGAGTTGTCCCTAGCCAACTGCTATGTCTTCTCAAAGTCACCACTCACTGACATCAGACTGCTTAGCTGCATCATATTCACTTGGCAAATACTAATCTCATCACTCGAAATTCAGTTCTGAAAACCTGTACTGGGACTGAAGCAGGGCTCTTTGTGCAAAAATAAACCAGGCATTTCAAAACATTTAAAATAAAATAGATGAAAATGTTGCAATATTACTTTTCAGACATTTCCTTTGTCTAATTTGCTTTTCATTCACTAGTTTGCATTTTCTAAAAGGACTTATATTTTTATGATGTGCATGACTTCCACACTGCCCACAATCAATGTCAAATGAAAGACCTAACTTGTTACCTAGTCCTCTGCCTACTAAAATAGTGCTGTCTAATCAGGCATCTCTCTGCAGGAAACAGGCCTTCCTACAGCAGGAAGCAGAGGAAAGAGGACTGGAGACAGCAATCCCAGCGGCTTTTTTGCCAGAAAGGACAAAATGGCTCTTCTGGCAACTCCTGACTCAGGAAATCGCTGAATTAAGTAGTCAATCTGCAGAGTAATTTAGCATGTCATCTGCTTCCTGGCAACAGATATTTGGAAGCATTTTTATTTTAATTCATCTCTGTCATCATCGGGGTTAGAGCTGCTTCTCTCTGAGGACCTCAAGGTCAGAGATTTGGGACCTCAAGGTCAGAGATTTTTCTGTAGTTCCTATAGAGCCAGTTCTTTGAGCTTCTTCTTGCCCTGTCTAGGCCCCAATAGGCTCACTTCTCCTTTGATTTTGGTCAGGTCAAGCAGACCCCTGTCATCAGAGCTAAATATAAGTTGTATGTAGGTGGGTGGAGGCCCTTGCAGTGGATTCCCTGGAAAATACACTTGTACGTGTGCAAAAGAATGAAGGTGCAATTGCCTGCCCAGGAGTTGCAGAAGCATCATTGCCTGTGGGAGACAGGAAAGGAATTGAGAGGTCAGCAACTCCGGCTCTCATTCCTGCTTCATCAAGGACTTTCTGTGTAATGTTGCACAAATAATTTTCCTTCCCACTCCTCCACTTCTCTATTTTAGGCATGAACAAACATCAGTCATCTTCCTCATTCGCAGACATTAAAGAGAGTTAATGTGAGCATGTTACAAACAAATAGCCCTAACTTCACACATTGGGGAGACCCGTAAACATATGCTGTGGGTGATCATTCTTTATGTGGATAGAGCAATTTCTTACAGCTGGTGAACACATGTGTCCACAAAATCCCTAAAAGGAATGTGTGTAAAATAGATGCACCAGGACCATGCAATTCTTACTGTACAAATACATTTACAGATTGTTACTATTTGGGAATAACGATGGCTAAATCCAGGTGAGGGTAATAATGCATCAGGAAGGTAATATTTTTTATCTGGGGCAGAGATCACTTTGTTCCTGTCTTAGCAGGGGCTCTCTATGGCTTCGGCAACAGGGCCCAGAAATGCATGTCCTGACATTGCAAAAGGCAAAATGGAGATCTCAACCAAATATTCATGAAGCACTCTGTTTGGAGTCTCCCAGCATCAAGCCCCATATCTTCGAGAAAAAGCTAAACTAAGTTTTTTACATACCTTTATTGCCTTTGACTCTCACAGCAACTCTGTAAAGTCAACAGAATTATCCCAGTTTCACAGATAATGAAAATGAAGCTTAAGAAGGCCAAATAATATTCCCATAGATCATATAGGCATTAAGGGGTGGGACTGGGATTTTTAATCTGTCTGATCCCAAAGTCCATCCTCTCACCCTGTTTCTATTAGATGATGCTATCTTCCATGTACTGTATCTGTTATGCTCTATATGCCTAAGTTTTCTAATCTGTAAAATGGGAATAATATCTCACTAATGAAAATCAAGAGATTACCTATATGAGGGCATTTTACAGAAATGTAAATTGTTATTCTAATAGTAATTCCACATTCATCTCTTCTACTGTCAGCCTCATTATTATAAACACATGTGAAAAGTTTATACTGGGCCAGTTACATGGACCTTGCTTGGCACATAACTGAAATGTAACTTTACATTTCATTGACTTTAAGGGATTTACATATTTTAACCCAGTTCAACTATATTTTGAAGTGCTGCATCTCAGGAGTTCTTATAGATATCTAATTCCATATGAATCACTGATCTACCTTTTTATTATTGTTTCAAAAGTCTTATTTAAAATTCACATACTTTTAAGCACTGTCATATTCTTTATGAAAAATCTTGCATAGAAATCAGATGATAGCTAGGTAGATGTGACTTCAAATTCATGGATAAATATCAAAACAGGAGACTAGTGGAATACATAGAGAGATCTGTTCATGCCCTGACTTTCTTCTAATTGTCTGTAATCCTGACCTTCCCAGTAGACAGAGAGGAATGATATACACAGAACTTGCCCTGCCCTTCAGGAAACATGGGTAAAACCTAAATAAAGATTGTTTGTGTATGATTATAAACAATTTGCTATTCAAATTCAATAATGGCACTCGGTAGGCAAACTATCCTGAAAACTTTCCTATTAACAACTAAATTCCAAAGTTTAGCATTTCAAAACCACATAATCTGAATACATTTTTGAACCATCTGATGGAAAATTATATTGATTCCACATGTGCAGAGCTTGTAAGTAGCTCGATAATTCCTTCACTCTTTTCAGACACACGCTAACGGCCTCTTTTTCTTTCCCTCGTAGAAAAGTAGGCTATTTTTCCAGGGTTGGGAGAATGTGGAGGAGGGAGGGCTATAATGAAAGTATGTAATTCACTCAGGATTTGTGGGGCAGTATTAGAGATTATGGAAAGATTTGCTTCACAGAATACAGTTCCTATGGAGAAAAAAGACTCCCATTACATCAGGAATTAGCACACAGCCATATAACAAGCTGAACTTTTTGTTTTGTTTTTTTAAAAAAATCTCTGAGTTATACTGTATGCTTTTCTAATACTGATAGAAAACAGTTTTGGCAAAGTGGACTAAATAAATAGAACAGCGCCTTATCTTTTAAAAAAAAATCTATATTCAGGAGCTATTCTCCTTCGCATTTTGAAATTCTTTAGCTGGAGAAATGCTGGGTCATGAGACACAGGGTCATAGCATCTGGGTTTGATCCAGACGTTGTGATCTCTAAATCATCTTATGCCTTTGAATACATTCCAGCACCACTGACTCTACCAAGTATTTTCTAACTTATGGGTTCCCACCACACACGCTCTGTGACTGAGTTAATAATGGTACTTACAGGGTTGTTGGGAGGATGAATCCAGTAATGCCTAATATGTAAAGCATAGAACCTTGCCAGAATGTAATAACTGTCAGGTAAACATTCATTTTTAGTTTTGCTGTTATCACTGCTTAAATAATGGTTGCTAAATAATGGAACCTTCCATTTCAATGTCAGTGTCATATCATTTAAAGGTAATCAGAGTGGAACTAATTACATAGCCTCCTGAGGTATGAACACACAAATATCTTCAAAATCTTTTTCATTTACTCTCTAGCATCTGAGCTCATGTGCTATCATAAATCAGTGTAATTTCCTTTATTAAGAAAGGCCAGTGGACAGCCCCAGTGTGGAAACATTCCCTACAGGCTCCCTGGGTACTATGAGTGGATGAAGGCACTGGTGAGTTTCGTAAGTCAACCTTGTAAAACCCCTGAAGATGAAAAAAGTACATGACAAAGGGCTACGGATCTTCTCTCTGTCCTTGAGGCTCCTCCACGCTTATGAAAACACTTTCTGTAACAGATAAATATTATTCACACTGTAAACAAAAATCTTTTGAAATTGTTTTAATCAGGCTTGGGGTGATTTTCTTTTTTTTTTTTTCATCTTGAGATGGAAACAGAGAGATTTCTGTTCAAAGAAATTATTGTTCCCCTTCAGAAGTCATGGGAAGTACAGGGTCAAATGATGAAAAAACCACAGCCCCAGTCTCAAGGTTTTCTAAGTCTTATTCCTTAGACAAGATACTTAGCATAAAATTTTACTGACACTGAACCAGGTTTAATTTCAGAAAAGTAATCATCCACATACAAACATTGTTTCAGCAGGTTTTCTTGCTCAATTGAAATTCATTACACAACTATTTGACTCTCTCTGAAGGACCAAAAATCCAAGCAACTGATATGTAAAACGAATGCTTACTATGGGCCAGGCACTGTTCCAGGTGTTTTATTATATTACATAATTTAATCCTCACAACAGTTCTATGAATGTCATTATTGTCTCCATTTTATAGGTGAGGAAGAAATACAGACACCTTAAATAACTTGCTCCAAATTACACAGAGATAGTACATGATGGAGTTAGCATTTAAACCCAAAAAGTCTAGCTCCAGAGTCTTTAATGTTAACCACTCAACGGTATTTTCTCTTTTTATTTTCTAAAATGAAAGTTAATATCTTCAACATTGGCGACATCACATGGCATGCTTCCACTATAATAAAACTTTTCATGTCTCCCTTTAGAATGCAGTTGAAGGTATCCCAGGAGCCTAACTTATTAACTTAACAAGGTTTGAGTCCAAGACCTTTCTGTGTCTACATCACATCAGTCAATCCATAAATGTTTATTTTCAGCTGTTTTAAATGTTTCAGAGAACATTGCTTAGTCTAGCCTTTTCTTTGCAACAAATACTTTTCACTAGGGTAACAACTACCAAGGATCTTTAAAAGGTACACTTTTAAAGGCATTTGATGCTAGCCTTTACAGATGCAGTGGAGTTAAACGAGTTAATTTTTACACTCTGTCACCTTCTCCTTCGGAGTATTAGTACTGTAAGTCGGTGGCTTGAAACATATTGCTATTCATACAGTAGGAAGTTATGTTGCTCACTCTATAATTATTTCTGCAGAAACTCTAAGTACAATAGACAGCTGCAGGGGTGTCAAATCAATGATTATAATACATAATAGAAAATATTTATTGGTGAATAGTTTTTATCAAATGTTAGAAATAACCTGCCAAGCTATTTATAGGCCCCAGTATCCCCTACTTACTTCAGAGGTTAGGGCTTCCCTTTCAGTTGCTATAAACACAGCTTCCTCCCAAGACTCTGTTTATATGTCTGCTTGTCAACCCCGCGCCAGACACTGGCGCTCCCTTTTTTACCGTCACTGCTCCCTCATCCTGTTTATAGGACAGGGAGGATGACCACGGATGCAGAATTATTTTAACTCACCAAAGCCTTGGAGAAACTAGCCAATTTTGTTTGTTTTAAGATGACTCATTCTTCAATTGAGTCTTTAACTTAATATTGCTGTTCCAACAGCTAGTCACATAAAACGCATTGGCCTAAGCAAACGTGTTACCATTATTTTAAGACAAATTATACCAAGCCCAGATACCAAGAGTCACAAAGCTCCCTTGATGTCCTCGAAGAATAATTTACACTATAAACTAGGGGCAAAAGATCCTTTTATTTTTCCCAGTGAGTCTTGTTCGAATTGCCTGTGGAGTATTTTTCTTTAAAGAAATTAGTACCTGCTTGGGCCCCACGTCAGACCAATTAAAACACGATCTCTTTTCAAAAGCTTCCCTTTGATTCTATGGTGCAACAAGGATTATAAACCACTTCTCAAATGTCATTATTTATTGCAAACCACTAAACAAATGGGTTAAGTATGTTTGGATCAAATAGATGCAGTGCTGATTTTTACCGAAACCTTCCAAACAGTGTTGATGTCATGAAATGACCACACTGGTTGAATATAGAAAGCAGTCCTCAGGCATAGAGGACTGCATTGTTTTCAGTTCACCCTCACTGCAGCCTAGACCCTTTAAAGAATGAGGTAAACATGTTAAAGGTTAGCTTTCAGAGCCTCATTAGCATAAAGAAGAAATTAGGTTTTGATCCTGATGATGAAATTCCACTTAAAGGAAAGAATTAGGACACACTCTTGAAGTTAAAGGCAACTCCCTCTACAGATCAAAAGGCAACCTTGAAAAGAAATTATATAATGTCTTCAGTGTAAGTAAGACAGGGCTGATCAGATATTAGAGCTCAGAGGTCCTGTCTCTCGGGATGCCTTCCACCCACCCTTGTGTATGAAACAAGGATCTTTAATGAAGCACACTGCAGCTGAAAATCAATTCAATTCAATACTGAGAAACAGCAAGGCAGGCCTCAACAGCGGGTGCTAGTCTGGTGCTCATAGCTAGCCTTCGTGCCCTCCTGTTGGATGCAAACAGTTCCACAGAACATCAACACTAGACAAGGCCACTCCGTGACCATGATGGACCAGGACAAAAACAAGACCACTCCATAATAATATCTAAACACAAAAACATGAACCTTGTCGGAGCAACAAAAATAACCCAAATTCCCCTATCCTAATGAATCTGAGGGACAGCTGCTGTTTTACCAATCACAGCTTTAGCCTCAGTCTAGTTGTCCTTCCTTCTAGATAGGATGGGTTAAAATACCCAAACACAGAATTAACTGTACTTCCTGGCACTGTTCAATCCAGAGCAAAGCCTCATTTTCTAAAACTCTCCCTCAAGTCTCCTAACACAAGCTCAAATCATACAGTTAGTCACATGGTATGTGTTCTCCCTCATTGCAAGGAGTCATGAACTGACCTTGCTCAAGTATATGTGTGTTCCTCGTGGTCTCCATCTGGAGGGCATTGGCAATGTTTTCATTAGATACCTAGTATATGCCCCCTTCAAGAATAAAAACATATAAGATAGACCTTAGTATTCGAAGTTTTCAAATGGGTTGGGAAGATATCAAAGGAGTGGAACATAATCACATAATCAAGGCTATGTGTGTACACTGGCAGGGAAGTGTTAGGTATTCTTGGAAATTGTTAGGAAAGCAAGACAAAAGCTGTGCTTTGGGAGGGGGACAGAATTAGAAGGAAGGAGAGGAACACAGGGAATGGTATTACACTCTGTACTGTTTCACAATTTAGGGACCTAGATTTACTCTTGGTAATTTACTCAACAGTTTCATCTGTTAGCATTTTACCCCATATTTTTCTTGAGAGTGAATAATTTTGGTTGAAGAAAGGCATCTAATATGGTCTTCTAACTTTTCAAATTCTTCTTCCATGTTCTGAAGAGAGAGAAATGATGTCTGGTTCATTGTTTAGCCAAGTCCTGGAAACACAGTACAGGAATAAAATAATGTCTGTATTCTAAGATTGTACTGGATTCATGACACATAGAATAAAAAAAAAATACATGAAAAGGTCACTGTTGATGTCATCTAGGGAGATGCATATAGTGTTTGATTATTCAGTTGACTAGTGAATTAGGCCAATGAAATAATCCCAGTACCAACTGCAGTTGTGTGACAGTTTTGTTCCTCTCTCTCCCTCTGTCTTCCATTCCAGAGATTCATTGGTTTAGATGATCTGTCAAACAATACATCTTTGTGTTTCTCAAACAAATAACATCTACATATTTTGTATATTCAGACACTACTTTATCCTTTCTGCAATTCAGTGGATTTTTTAAAAAATTAAGTTATGGAAATGTCTCTCTTTTTTCCCTCCAAATGAAGCTTCATGGAAGCCATGATAGGAAACAGAATAAGAAGTGCTCTGGTTGAAGCAGGGTAGGGTGGGAAGACCCAAAGTCACTCTCCCACCCCACCTCGGTGCTCTGGAAGCCCTCTGAAAAGTTTCTAGGACTTCAAAGAACACAATGCTAAAGGAGTTGCTCTGCTCAACCACCTTCATAGCTCAAGGCTATGGTGTCTATACTTGCATGTCAAATTGGTGTCTCAAACTTTTATACCTACAGAAGAACATCTGTCCATCCTACTTGTCTCCCTAGCCCCAGCATCCCTGCTTTCAGTAAATAACACTATGCTAGCATCCTCATGGGTATTAGGACCCAAGACCCTGCAGCAGAGAAAATTTGGAAGACCACAAGTCAAGAGCCTCTACTGTGTCATATGATTTGTTATGACAGTGTATCAAATTGATTTTCATCTCAATCTTTCCGGTAAAACTTAAGGTGATGGAGTCGCCTAAAGCCAAAGTAAAGCAGTATATGAAATCCCCTCTTAAAATAATGATGAGATTTTGGTGCAATTATGCTTCTTTTAGGGTAGAGAGGCAGTAAGAAAAATCTCAAAGACGCTATGAAGAAAAGAATAAACTTTAAAGTGTGCATTTTTAAAATCAAGTGTCTCCTTTTCTAAAAGTATCTTTTCTGCCAGGTCTCAAAAGTAAATGCTGAATATACTTCAAATTGGTGGGTCCATCAAAGCCCAAAAGAACGAATATAATGTTCTAAAACACAAGAATTTTCTTTTAAAATGTTTTAATTTTATGGGTACATAGTAAGTATATACATTTATGGGGGATATGGGATATTTTGATACAGGCATATAACGTGCAATAATTACATCAGGGTAAATGAGGTATCCATCACCTCAAACATTTATCCTTTGTGTTATGAAAAATCCAATTCTACTATTTTATTTTTAAATGTACAATTAAATTATTATTGACTATAGTCACTCTGTTGTGCTATTAACTACTAGATCTTATACATGCTTTCTTTTCATCAGTACCATTTCAAGCCTAGGACGATTATTTTGGCCAAATAACAACAGCAGCAGATATCATTTGTTATTATTCTCCCTATTTTCAGAGAAAGAAAATGAGACTTAAATATGTTCAATGTCTTGCCCAAGCCCAAACGGCCAGTAAGCGACAAGGCCCCTGGCCATCTGTGGCACCATCACCTACGCAAATCATATTCTCTTTGGTTCCCCTCTGGTTTGAGCCTCCTTGATCTGCACCTATTTGATCAGCTGTTACTTCTCAGTCCCTTTGGGAAAGCTACAGAAAATTGCTATTTTTCCTGAATTGTTTCTTTGTATTTCTAATCTCCTTCCAAAGATTTGGCCAGTTACAAGAAACTGGGAAGTTACAAAGAAATAAACCCCAGATGAATCCCACAAAACATGTATCCTTCAAGTTATTTGCTCTACTACTCAAAAAAAAAAAAAAAAAAAATGCCCGGTGCGGTGGCTCATGCCTGTAACCCCAGCACTTTGGGAGGCCGAGGCGGGCAGACCACCTGAGGTTAGGAGTTCAAGAGAAGCCTGGCCACTGTGGTGAAACCCCGTCTCTACTCAAACTACAAAAAAAAAAAAAAAACTAGCCTGGCATGGGGGTGGGTGCCTGTAGTCCCAGCTGCTCGGGAAGCTGAGGCAGGAGAACTGCTTCAACCCAGGAGGCAGAGGTTGCGGTGAGCCAAGATCGCGCTATTGCACTCCAGCCTGGGGAACAAGAGCGAAACTCAATCTCAAAAAGAAAACAACAAAAAAAGAGGAATAATAGTGGTCTAGCATAGCATGCTGGTTTAAAGGATTTAACATCATGTCAAACTGAGATATCTTCTCAGCCAGTTCTTAAAGAAATGTCTGTGAGGTAACAGGAGGGATATTGAACTGCTGTTCCCTTACTCAACACTCATTGTGCAGGAGCATTTCTGGAGATGCATTCATCACTCAGTGGTGGCCTGATTTACATTTCTATTGGAGGATATCTTGGAGCATTAGCTAAAAGACAGGATAAACCACTGGTTCCAGGACAGTGAGTGAGTGAGGAAATAGTTGAATCACATCAAATTGATAGTTTTTTTTTTCTACTGAATTCAACCATCTATGGGTTTTACTTCTCTAAATCTGTTCCTGTGCATAGTCACAGCCATATTTAGGAATCAAATCCATTTTTCATTTCGAGGCTCTTGATTCCTGATTCATCTCAGTCCACATACCCTGGCAGGAATCCACTTACACACACAGGCAGTGCTGCAAATGTTGCTTAGTAAATTAGATGTTTGGAGCGCCAAACACACTTTCCCCATACAAATTGAGTTACAGATGGTGGTTCGTTATCCAGTCCAGGTAGCAAATGGCTATGTAGACAAAATCCAGGTGTACGATGATCATAGATGCTAAGCTTGCTTTCTAACAGTTTCTACGGAAAAGAGAATTGGAGGTGGGGGCCTGGACATCTCCCACCTTGCGGACACAGAGACCTCTCTGCTTCTCAGCGTGCTGGGGCTCCGGGATGCTGGTGGGAGCTTTTTCAAGGGAGACGAGTTGCTTCTCTGGGGTTTCTGAACACGGTGACAAGCAGCAGTAGTCTGTCCCCAGGGCTGGAGGGCACCACAGGGGTGATGCTCACTCCAGAGAGAGGCAGGAGTGGGCGGTGAAGGGAGATGCTGTGGTATGTGGCTATTCTCCAGCTGCTCAGTGTGCTAAAGACTGCAGGGGAGAGAGGCTACCTCAAATCAGGTCACAGTTCTGTCCTTGAGGAGAAGGGGATACAGGATATCAGCAGGCAAACAGCAGTCTCCAACCCCACACGTGTAATTACAAAAAGGTTAACTCAAATCTAGATGTCATTCAGAGGGCAACACAAGTCCTAGAATAAGAAAATTCAACATAAACTTTTGCTCCTGAAAGCATATAGCTTTAAGAATCAGGAAATAACAACATCCGGTAAACTCCCAAAGTATTATAGATAGTTCCTTTTCCTAGCGGTCAGAAGGGATGGCAGGGGAATACATTTTGCCATCGCTTGCATTAAGAGAGGCCCTCCACTTCCACTCTTAATTGACTTGTTTAGGATTCAGTTCTTCCTCTGCTCTGATTTCAAACTATTAGAAGCAAATGAAAAGAGCTAGGTTGTATCAAATTTGCAAGTGTTTTCCAGTGGAAACACTGCATGCTTTCTCATTCTTTCTCTCAGGAATCTGCAAGCAAATCACATCTGACAGCCGACCTCAACTGAATTTTTCTATTTCTTATTTTGGGTGAAAGGAAGGGGAAAATTTGACTTATGATAAAATAGGAGCATTTAATTTCAAATTTTCCCATGGTATTCTATATAGCGGATGCTTCTCTATTAGTATATTCTACCACTGATGGGAGAAGGAGGAATCAAGAATAATGGGTTTCTGGTTTGAGTGCCTAGGCAGATAGAGGAGAAAATGAAAATTAGTACAATATTAGACATATTTAGTTCATGGTGCCTATGGGATATGAAAGCAGTTAAGCAAATCTGAATAAATGCCTGGCACTCAAAAGATATATCTAGCTGGAGTTACTCTGAAAGTCATAAGGATGTAAATATCAAAGTCTGGTGCAGATGTGACTGCCCATAAAAAGAGAGAAACAGGGCCAGGAGCTGTGGCTCACACCTGTAATCCCAGTACTTTGGGAGGCTGAGGCGGGCGGATATCCTGAGGTCGGGAGTTTGAGACCAGCCTGGCTAACATGGTGAAACCCTGTTTCTACTAAAAATACAATCGTGCCATTGCACTCCAGCTTGGGCAACAAGAGCGAAACTCCATCTCAAAAGAGAGAGAGAGAAAGAGAGAGAAATAGACAGAACCTTAAAAGAGAGAGAGAGAGAAACAGACAAACAGAACCTCAGAGAGCACCAGCATCTAGAACACTGCTCCTCAAACCTGAATGTGCAAGTGGATCACGTGAGGATCTTTTTAAAATGCTTGCAGTTTCCGATTCAGTAGATCTGGGGTGAGGCCTGAATTCTACATTTATAATAAGAGCTCCCAGTGTTGCTGATGCAGCTTGTTCTTGGGCCACACTTGGAGTCCTATGGAATTTGAGGACAGCAAGTACAGAAAACACAGGAAAATGGACCTGAAGAAGGATTAGAGATGTGAAAAAGAAAAACAAATAATCAAATGAAGCAAACCCAGGGACTGGGGCTGTGGAAGCTAGAAGAAGAAAGGGTTCCAATAAGAATGTGACCATATGGGGAGCCAAATAGAATCCCAAAAAACACAATCCTGAATGCCATTATCCTTAATGCTGAAATCCCAAAAGATCAACATCCCGAAAATGTCATTCTGAAAAATTCTAAAAAAATCTTTAAAGGTTTTATTTATATTTTTAAAAAGGGATTTATTTGAGAACATATAAAAACATGACAAAACACTTCATAGGCCACTTTACACAATAAACTAGGCAATAATAACGTATGTATTTTTGCAAGCATAAATACTCAGGTATACCATGACAGTCGCACTGGGATAAGAGTTATGAGCAGACAAACCATATCCATAAACAGATCAAAAAGGGAAATGTATAAATACATAATCACTATGGTTGGAAATTGTGTGTACTCAGCTTTATAACTGTTGTCATCTAAAATATTGTGATGAGCAATCTAAGTCTTTTGATGAGATTGATCAAAAACCGAGGTAAGTCTCACCATGTACGCAATCACCCAAAGAGCCAAGATCTCGAGAAAATTTTTCTTGTATAAATGCAGATGTACGAAAAGGACATCTCTTCATTGCTGAGGAAGTTTCAACATCTATACATGCACAACACTTACACAAAGTCAACATTGTAGTAACACACTTTGGTGGAGTTAAATTTGCAAAAAGTGCATAAAACAAATTCAAACTCTCTAAGAGTCTCCACATGATTTCTACCACCAGTTTTGGAAATGATGCAAAGATGAACACACACCAAATAGCAAAAAAAAATATATATATATATATATTGCTGACAACTTACAGTCAGTAACTTTGCTAGCTTCTTCAGGCAAATGCAGTTTTAATTCATAAAAAGCTCCCGGAATGTCATCAGCTAGAAGGAATGCCAATGAAGGCAAATGACTCATTTTTAAACTGACGTTTTCGTCATTGTCATTCTGCATGACCAATAAACTCATCTGGATTGTCCACCAAATGCATTGGCCTAAATAGAAAAATCAAACTATCTGGTAACACTTTGAAACTCAATTTTAGGAGCCTTGATTGTACCTAATTCCAAATCAGTCATTATGGTTTGGAGATTCAATTGAAATATATTTTCTTCTGCAAAGTCCTCCAAGTCTTTAAATAACTACTTATAAAGTGTTTTGATTTTTCCAGTCATTAATATCTATGAGTTAATAAGTTCTAGAATTTTCTAATCCAACAGGGGCATGAATTGTATATACTTGATTAAATTAAAAAAAAAAAAAGCGGGGACAGTTTTGAAAGTACCATCCATTCGCTAAAGTGAGGCATGTGCTAGTTTTTCTATGTCAGATTTAGTGGTGATTATAAGAAGTCTGTTTTCTTTGACAGTCAAATCCCTAATCAAAAATAGTTCACCATTTAATGTACTTTGCAACACTGGAGGAACCTTATAACACAAGTATCTTCTGTTCAGAAGGTCACTGAGCTTGCCAAGTTCTTTTTATTCTCTTATGATGAGTGTCTTTCGAAGGCAAACATGGTGCTATGTGTGAAGGGGCAGAAGTTGTACCTGATGGAGTAATTTGGCAAAGGAGATTTATTATATTTTTTATCTGCATTTTCACTTCTTCTACGATCTTCAAAACACTCTCTGCACTTGTATTTGAAGATTGGTTGTGGTCTACAAATTTTATATGTATATGCTATCCATTTGAAAGTCTGGCTATTGCTTGGCTGTCATAATTAAGTGATTTTCTGCTTTCACGGCACCAATAACAATTAGCTTTTAAACTTTTTTCTTTCATCATTAAGTAGCCTCATATACTTATCACAGCCTTCCTACAAAGGAACAGTTTCACAAATCTCTTTCATTGTGTTGTGAGAAATATATTAAGTAGGTTGTGAAAGTTGTCAGAATCAAATGGAGTCACTCATGTCAAGAAAACCCTAACAAACACAGCCAGGGAAGACCACGAAAGGAGGGTTCTCAAGCTTGTACGCCTGATCATGGAAAAGATTACAAAAACCACAAAGTTGCACAAAAGTCATTGCAACTTTAAACAAAAAGTACTTCTGCAAGGACATCTGTCCAGAAATTGCCTACTTGACTTCAGACTGTCATCACACTTGTTATTGATCTTTGTAGTCAAGGATAATTATTTCAAAACAATTATGTAAACCTCCACATTTTTTTCCTTTAAAAATCTGTGTCTTCCTTTACCTCCCTGAATACACACATAGTATTCTGTGGCATGCATGTTCACGTTGCAAAGCTCTATTCCCAAATGAACATCTTTTCTTTCAGAGAGCCTCTCTCTGTTACTTAGGTTGACAAAGAAATGGTATTTGATTTCCCCAGTACCAAATTTGTATTAGTCAGGGTTTTCCAGAGAGACAGAACCAATAGGATAGGAATGTATATATATGAGAGAGGGTTTATTAGGGGAATTGGCACCTCATGTGATTGTGGTGGCTGCAAAGTTCGATGACAGGCCATCTAAAAGCTGGAGACCCTGGGATGCTGGTAGCGTAGCTCAGGCCAAAAGCCTCAGGATCAGAGTGGCCACTGATGTAAGTCCTGGAGTTCAAAGGCCAGGCCAGCAAGTCAATCCCGGCTCTCAAACAGAGACTAATTCACCTCTTGTATTTGTTTTTCCAGGCTCCCAGCCAATTGAATGGTGCCCACCAACACTGCAGCAAGATCTTCCCTACTTAATCTACTCAGACTTACACACTAATCTCCTCCAGAAACACCCTCACAGACACACCCAAAATAATGCTTTACCAGGTTTCCAGATATTCCTTAATCCAGTCAAATTGACACTTAAAAATTAAATCCACTGGCACGTGCCTGTGGTCCTAGTTACTTGGGAAGCTGAGGTGGGAGGATCGCTTGAGCCCAGGAGATTGAGGCTGCAGTGAGCCCTTATCGCACCACTGCATTCCAGCCTGGACGATGACAGACTGAGACCCTGTCTTAAATAAAAAAAAAGAAAAAGTATTCCTTTCCTTTCCCAAATAAACAGGGAGCAATATGATACTAACCATATTCTGGACATATTCTGGAGTGATATATATGGACTCATTTGTTTCAGTAAGTATTATTTTCTTTCTATATTTATTCATTGCCAAGAAAATAAAGTTAAAGATTCTATTTATAAAAGAATGAATGTGCTCACTTGATAAATGTAGATAACACCCATTACAATTTACTCTTGGAGTCCTTCCCTTTCTCATCCAGTCATTAAAATATAATGCATTTCTGATTTTCTCTCACGCAGAAAGCCATATTTGGGAATCAATTAATGAACTAAGCAAATCTGCAAAATTGGTTTTAAATGCATAAGGAAAAAACCCTTTGGCACCATCATATTAACAACAGAAACTATTTTTATTCCAGTGCAATGGCACAAATGTTTCTTTCTGAATCATATCTGAAAGTAAATTATTTAAGCAATTTCCTTAATAATTAGAAAATGGTATTTGTGCAGCCATTTATTTAATCACAGACAATTTAATGGAGGCCATTACAATTCTCTATCTACTTTGTTCTGTTAGAACCAAAAGCCTAAAGAGAAATGTGTTCCTAAGGCTCTAAATGCTTTCAAGAAACTGAGTCTGACTCACAGTGCTTTCTACAGAGAAGCGGAAGAAGCACACAGCACAGTCATCCACCATATGTGAAAATCAGTTAATATTTCTCCCAGTTATAGACATGTCATTATTCATAAAGCACTGTTAAATATATGAAAAGATCAAACAAAAGCATCTGCTTTGGTAAAGCTCTGACCTAAATTTCTGCCTGGGATAATGCATAGAGAAATAGTTTACTTCTAACTTTCTATTGTGTATAAAAGAAGTGTTATCAATGAAAATTGAAAGGAAACAAAGGGATTACAAAGCAAACCCATAAATTAGCTGTGAAGGAGAGTTCCTCTTACCATACCCTTCGCCAAATTGAGTATTATTACTTCTTGAATCTTTGTCAATTGGTAAGTGAATAACGGTGTATCATCAATGCTTTTATAATTGCAAGACCCAGGAATTACTGACTCCTATACCCCGAGTCTCACCTCCAATATAGATCCTGCCTCCCACTCCCTTCCTCTTGATCTGTCTCAGCTGGTCTCTCTCAAACACTCCTTCTTTCTCCCCTCCCAGCTGTCTCTAGATTTATGTTCTAAGATTAATATTCCTGCAACATTTTTGATCTTTCAGGTGGCATTATTGCAGAACACTCTTCTGCTTCTCTGCCGTATGCTTCACCACCTTTGCAGTTGACATCTTTTTTCTTCATTTCTCTATTTATCCTTGTTTAAGAAGGGGGCTTCAGATTGTATTTTAAATTGTCTGCTTCTATGAATTTCAGACACATTTTCCATGTCTGTGAACTGGGGAGAAGGGTATGCCTCAAATGTATGTGAATGGGGACCTGAGAAGCCTCCAAATCTAAGAGAAGAGTTAGGTATGACGATGATTTGGTTGTCAGAGAGGAGAAACAGTTTTCGACTCTAACACAGCATATACCTCCCAACCTAATCCACGGTAGACTTGTGCCCGAGTCTTATGGTGAAAGGTAGCACTCAAGAAATTAAAAAATACTTTTTTTTTTTTTACCAAGAGTTCTGTTGGGGCACAAGCAGCAGTGATTTTGTACCAGTTTAACAGACAGTAACATCCACATAGGCATGCCTTAGTCCACTGGGACTGCTTTAACAAATTACCATAGACTGGTGGCTTAAAAAGGACAGAAATTTATTTCTCACAGGTCTGGAGGCTGGAAGTCCAAGATCAGGGTGCCAGCATGGTCAGGTTCCAGTGAGGGCTCTCTTTTGGGTTGCAGACTGCCAAGTACTCCTTGTATCTTCACATGGCAGAAAGAGACTTCGCTAACTCCATGGCATCTTCTTACAATGACACAGACCTCATTCATGAGCGCTCCATACTCATGGCCTAATCAACTCCCAAACGTCCCACCTCCAAATATCCATTATATTGGGATTAGGTTTCAACGTATAAATTCTCGAAGACACAAACATTTAGACCATAAAGGGAAAATAGCACTCTCTGACATATGATCACAACAGAACACCACCTCCTGCAGCACCTATGGGGCTCCGGTAATTCAGCAAAGGCAGTTCCCAACAGAAGACCGTCATCCTCCCAGGAGTAGCAAAAGTGACTAAGAGGTCCCACAATATCAAGCACAGTGGCTGTCAGAGACGGAGATACCCAGCACAAAGATGTTGCAATAGGAAAAAAAAAGAAAAAGAAAAAAGAAAAAAAGATGAGAATCAGGGAGAAAGACACATGGAAACTGAACACAACATATATAACTAACTCCCCTTGGGGACTACCAGAAATAGTTGGGAGGACAGGGAATCAACTTTCCAGAAGTTTAAAGTCAAGGGAGGAAAAGCTAGTAAAGCATGTATTTCACCTCTCGCAGGAGAGATTTTTATCTTGTGCAATTAATATCTTTTGGAACCAAAATTCTCTTGGGTACTGAAAAGGTATATAGAAGTAAATTTCATTATACTTAGATTTTGAATAAAGCAAATTTGCAATTCCAGAAAAAAAAAAATGCAGCCTGCCAAGTCCTATACATAGCGAACTGAAAGAGAACAAAAGTATCCGCAAGAGAATACTATTTAGAGTGATAAATAAACACTAAAAGTTAAAAATGGATGCTTATTTTACTTTAGTAATTACTCTCAAATTTTCATTTGTGGCTAGTTATAAATCTATGTTATTTATCTGATTAAAATCTACCGGATCTCTCTTTCTCACTTAAATTTCCATTGACAACATTTTTTTGTTTGTTTTGTTTGTTTCTTTGTTTTGTTTTGTTTTCTTGAGACGGAGTCTCACTCTGTTGCCCAGGCTGGAGTGCAGTGGGGCGCGATCTCGGCTCACTACAACCTCCGCCTTCCAGGTTCAAGCAATTCTCCTGCCTCAGCCTCCTGAATAGCTGGGACTACAGGCATGTGCCACCAGGCCCAGCTAATTTTTGTATTTTTAGTAGAGATGGGGTTTCACCATATTGGCCAGGCCGGACTTAAATTCCTGACCTCGTGATCTGTCCACCTCGGCCTCCCAAAGTTCTGGGATTACAGGCATGGGCCCAGTAAGATTCTCAGTATGATACTTTCTACTAAAACTTAGACCCATTTGCATGTGAATATTTATGCCCTGGATCTCATCTGAAATGAGAAATTGTGACAAAATAAATATTATACATGCAATTTCAATCTCTGAGGAAATGAGCGTTTTTTTGTTGTTGTTGTTGTTTTCTGTTAGAAGAACAATACTCATTTCTCACTGGCCATATAGAGAGCAAATCTGGAAATTGTGTAGCTCTATTTGCCACATAGCCACATAGTTGTGCTGAAAAACAAAAGTTACAGAAATCTTGACAATCATTCTCCTTGGATCTCCTTATCTCATAAGCAGGAAGTTAGGGCTCACAGTTAGCCAGTGGTAGATCCAGGACTAGAATCTTAGCCTCCTAAGTGCCAAGCCCAGAGCTTTCCCCACCCAATGAGAAAACTCTCTTTGGGCTTCTCCAACATCAGTCTCTAGCATAATGTTTTAAGTGTTTTTCCCTAAACTCAGAGAAGGAATCAAGTTCTCCTCCTAAACTCCTACCTCCTTTTCACTGTCCTGCCCAACCTTCAAGCATTGCCTTAAGGCAGATTCTCTTCTTAGCTATTGGAGTAATACCAGGAATACTTATCTTCAAATATGCAGGAACCTGGTTGATGGGTGCAGCAAACCACCATGGCACATGTATACCTATGTAGCAAACCTGCATGTTCTGTACATGTACCCCAGAACTTAAGGTATAATTAAAAAATAAGAAAAAAAGTTATTCCCTGTATTTATCCACAGAATGCTCTGTCTTCTATGTAAAAACCCAGGAAATAATTAAAGGTTGGCAAAACTTGTCAGTTAAAAAAATAAATTAAAAAAATGCAAGAATATGAAGCAGACACTACAACTCATGATGGGAACTGAGTGTTCATTCATTCCCGTCATTACTATCCGTGTTTGAGGTTCTACCTCAAATACAGATGGTCCCCGACTTACAATGGATTGACATAATTTTTCAACTTTACAATGGTGCGAAAGCAAAATGTGCTCAGTAGAAATTGTACTTTGAACACCCATACAACTTCTATTTGTCACTTTCAGTACAGTGACCTAACATTCAAAACTTTATTATAACGTAAACTTTGTGTTAGATGACTTTGCCCAATTGTAGGCTAGTGTAAGCATTCCAAGCACATTTAAGGTAGGCTAGGCTAAACTATGATTTTCAGTAGGTTAGGTGTATTAAATGGATATTTTACTTACAATGTGTTCAACTTACAAATGGGTTTATCAGGACATAACTGATAAGGCAAGGAGCATTTATACTTCTTAAGAGGAAGTATATTTCCCTCCTACAGACTAGAAGAATTCTTAACACCATTTGAGTCACCTCCTGCCAAACTCCACTCTCTTCATAGTAATTGAATAAGGCTGACCACACATCGCTCAAGAAATAATTCCCTCTAGGCTCCATATCTCTTCTTTCTCTGCTCAGAAAAATGGACCTTTTCCCCCTGCACTATAAAATGTTACTGTGTAGGTAAGTGAAAATCTCTAAAGCTATGTATTAAGCGAGAAAAGATTTCTATATGTTAACATTGAAGAGGAAAGAAAACTTATTTTTCTTAGTCTGAATCATGCTCATGCCAAATTTCTAGGAAATTGACCAAGTACATGATTTCATAATCATTGGCTATGAAGAGGGAAACTAGAGATGCAAAACATAAAGCCGCTAATAATATGATAGCAGTGAAAAAAGAACCAAAGGAAAAACTCGGGTTGAGTTATGACGAGGCCTTCTCACTGCACCTGGTGAGCAAGCGCTCAAATGGGAAATCCCAGATCAAATTCCATATTTCATTGGATCACGTTACATGGAGTGCTAGGAGCACTTGCAGACTGAAACAAACTTCCATTGCTTTTCTTTTCATTCTGTATCAGAAGGGGAAGAAAACTGTGACAGAGAGCCCCAGGCATCTCCAACTTGGTGTATGGATACCAACAAGTAATCAGATGGTTTATTACTATGGTTAAAGTTCCTACCAAGACCGGTTTTGCAGGTGGAATTTCTAAAACAGCAAGCACTGAGATTGGTTGACATTGCAACCTCAGTTTTCATTCAAGCAGACACAGCATTCGACACTGCCTATGGGTCAGAGTTAGATTACACAATACTCGCAGGTTACCAAATTATTTACACAACTTCCAATTTTTGACATTTCCTACTTCCCTCCCAAACTTTACATATGTTGATGCTATTTTAATTCCTTCTTCAGCTTATTTGATTCTTAAAATTGATGCTTAAGATAATTTTCTTGTTAATAGGAGAAAGAAAAAAAAAAAAAAGAAACTCTCAGATGAATCCTTCTAGCTAGATTTAGTCAAATGGAGCTTTGAGAGAGAGCTCCACGGTGCCAGACACTTTCTCACTTGAAAAATACTAAGTGTATGATTTATAACGTCTGTTATCTGTGAGTCATAGCTCTGCCTTGGCAGAGACATCAAAACAAGATTTTTAGTGGGCTGGTCCAGGAAAGTAATGGATGATGAGATGGGATATCTGTCTGAAGATCACAGCAGAAAGAGTGATGGAGGGGACTTTTTAGAGGTCAGACAGTGAAGATGACAAGGGAAATCCAGTGGCTTACGTAGGTCCTCACAGTTAGATACTTCCTGTCCATCACCCCTTCTTGGTTTCTCTGGCCACTTCCTTAACACAGCCCATCCTGCCAAAAGCCAGTGGAGGATACCCCAGGGATGGACATACACAGACGCTGATGTGTGGAGGTCCTGGCAACGGCAAGACCAGGCTAGATTTCAGTCAGGCCACTTAAATTTCAATGGAAAGGGATTTTTGTTGGTGATTTTTGTTGTTGTTGTTGTTTCTTTTGTGTCTTTTTTTTCCTGCTGAATAGCATATTCATACCAACTGAACAGGAAGCAGACAAGTTCAGTACAAGTTCAGCTTCCACCCCACCTCTTCAGGCTGCAGGACCTAAGCTTGGTGTCACATTATACCCGCGCACACTTCAGCCTAATTGTAAAGTGAGGTCAGCAGACAACATATAAAACATGAAATTCAAATCAGAGTTGTTTTATATGTATTGCCAGGAGCTCTAATCACAGCGAATGCCGCCTCTCAGGATATAATCTGGGGCTCACCTCCTCTGCCTGCCTCAGATGGCCAGTAGGTGGGGAGCACAGGGCCAGGCGTTCTGCAGCACCAGCTGAGTGTGCTCATCACGTTCCCAAGTGACAAACAGTCTCCAGTGACAGTGTGACAGCAAAAGCAGATGGGAGTCAGAGTTTTTGTCATTTCCCATATTTTTCCATTTTTTACAAGCCAAAAAGACTGCTGATATTTGAAAGAAGATGTCAGCGGCCAGCAGGGATCTCACATTGAGGAAAGTGTGCATCTTAGTGCATGATCTACTGAAGAAGAATATCATTGTAGGGGTAGTGATGGGACGAGGGTGAGGGAGGACAGCTGGACACAAAAAATGTCAGACTAAATCAGCAGTCGAGTCATAATGCATGATAAATGGACATGGTAGCAGAATATATGGAAGACTGCAGATATTTATACTTAATGAGACCACAGCATGTTTCCAAAAGGTTTCCTGATGCAGAAAAGGATTTCCATGGTGGGCCAGGTGCGGTGGTTCACACCCGTAATCTCAGGCACTTTGGGAGGCCGAGGTGGATGGATCACTTGAGTTCAGGAGTTCAAGACTAGCCTGGGCAACATGGCGAAACCCCGTCTCTACTAAGAGTCCAAAATAAAATTAGCCGGGCGTGGTGGCAGACACCTGTAATGCCAGCTATCGAGAGGCTGAGGCAGGAGAATCTCTTGAACCTGGGAGGCAAAGGTTGCAGTGAGCCGAGATTGCGCCACTGCACTCCAACCCGGGTGACAGAGCAAGACTTTGTCTCAAAAAAAAAAAAAAAAAAAAAAGGAAAGAAAAAAAGACAAGGATTTCCATGGCCAAATAAATACAAAGAAAATTGAGTTAAACAAAGATTGATTTCTTTGTACAGAATATCTCAGCACCTTTAGTATGCTATTGTGAATTTCAAATTGGCAAGAGACAATTTCACCATGAAACTCTTTTATTATGGACACTTATTAACAACTCGTAAGACATGTGCTCCACAATAAATGTTAGATTAGACAATTACTATCTGTGTGGTTTCTATTCAAGGTGAGGCTTTAGGAAAAGAATTCTTAACATTTTCTTCAGTTTCATTATTTTTAGGTTCTACTACTTACTCAGCTAATGATAGTACTAAATGACAAATCAGACTACATCAGAAAAGCTGAACCAAAAATGGGAAATGAAATGAAGCAATTAAATTTTGGTCTAATAATTGACCAGAAAACCATCATTTGCCTGAGGTCAGTGCTTCCAAAAACAGTAGTTTCTGGAAAGTACTGAATGTGGTTGAGTAAAACTTTGCAGATATGCGAGAACCCAGGGCAAATTGCAATTGAGATTCTGATGTGTTTCATCAACTTATATGTAGCTTCAGAAAAATTACATATTTGATGTAAGATTATAAGTAAGAATTATTTACTTTATTCTACTATTCCCAGTGATAGGTCCTTCCTCATTAGTTCATGTATTAATATGCTCCCTTCCTTAAGATGGTCACCGACATCTCATTTCAAATATCAGCAGATAAGAGTCTTTCTGGCTTATTTTTAAAAATGTAGCAATATGAGAAGAAAAAAAAAAACTAAGCCACATAAACAGGCTGAGTAATGTGATTTTGAAATCTTAAAATCTACAAAAGGAAATATGAAAACAACAAACTTTAAAGGATAATAAATTGTTCTCTTGCAAAGAAATGGGAAATGTTTTAATCTCTTAACGAAGAAATATTTTCAGAAATGTAGATACAAATATTTTCCAGTGTTTTTGCTATTTAATATATGTTGTAAACCAAGATAAGCCCATAATGTAAGCATTGTTACTTGAAATATTTATATAAGCTTAAATTTTTAACAAGGCAAATTTGTTTCATCTCTTTGAAATATAAATATACTTACATATTTAGTTACCAGCCCAAAGGTGTGAGATTCAGGGGTAAAGAACAAGAATGGCTGGCTGTGAACTAGAGGCTTTTGCTAGAGCTATCAAAAGGAAATTCCTAGGAATGTTTTCAACTCATTTCATCTTAGAACAGGAAAGTCTGACTGCCCTAAACACACACATGTATATATTTGTGTGTATATGTATATATGTATGTGTACATATGTATATGTCTGCGTGTGTGCATTTCTTTTTATATGTTCTACTCCTTGGTTTGTTCACTGAAACTTTCTTGGCAGTTAAGCCATATCAATGTTCGTAAAGCTGCCTCATAAATTGTTAAATGACTGCTTAATAAACTGTCGCACGGCTATTTCATCATTTACTTAACTGTTTAACCTAATTATTGTCTGCTTTAGGACATTTACATTTTGTTGGCTTTTAGTTTTGTTTCTGTTATTTTGCTATTACAAAAATGTTATAACAAATACATCTGTACATGCTAGACATATTTGAATGTTTCTGAGTATATGTATATGAAAAATTCCTAAAATAAAACTGCTAAAGAGAACATGTACATTTTAAGTTAGCTAGATATTGCTTAGAAAAGAAAAAAAAAACAACAAGAAACTGTCCTCCAAAAAGGTTGCCTCAGTTTGCATCAGGACCAGCCACACTTAAAAGGGCTTATTTCCCCCACATGGATCTGACTTTATTTCTGGACTCTTGCCTGTTCTACCAGCATGTATCACACTATTAAATGACTATAACTTTGAGACAAGCTTTATTTTTTCTAGGTTGCATGAGTTTTCTTATGCCTTCCCTTCCAAATTATCCTGGCAATTCTTGAATGTTTGTTTTCTCGCATGAACTTTAGAATTTGTTTGAATAGATCCAAAATGTAGAGAGAATTGATCTTTTGTGATATGGAGTTTTGCTCCTTTTTTCTAGCTTACTTTCTCATCCCACCTTTGAGGAGAAAAGGAACAGAGAAGCAGTTCTTTCCCATGCAGGAGGTTTGCCTTTAGCCAGCTTTGGCAAATTGTATTTGAAGTTTCTATTTCCATAGAGAAAGTACAAATTTTTGAGTCCCAGAAAGCTAGGGAAAACTACTGGCACTTTTGAAGCATTCTGTGGGATTTAAATGAATTTCTTTTATTCATCAGTTGCTTCCATTCCTATGTGGGGCACTGAAACAGAGAGCTGCTCATATAGAAAGATAACCAAAGGAGAAATTCTTTTCTGTTGTATTCTCAGAGATATAAGAAACAAGTATTTTTTCCCTTCTTCACCTTAAGACAATGTTTAAGCTTGAGTCCCAAGTCTGATCTTCTCTACCACAAGAAGTAATTCATGACTTTGGTGCTCAGGGGTAAAAATAGATCATGTGAAGTCCCTTGATGACAAGTCTTCACCCAGGCTTTGTTTGGGAATCTGAATTCATTAAGAAAGGCTGGTGCCGAGGGTTCAGGTAGAGGAAAGAACCTGTCCTACTCTTGGAAAGATAAACATTCTTTAAAAAAAAAAAAATTATTTCCATAGGTTATTGGGGAACAGGAGCTGTTTGGTTACGTAAGTTCTTTAGTGGTGATTTGTGAGATTTGGGTGCACCCATCACCTGAGCAGTATATACTGCACTCAATTTATAGTCTTTTATCCCTCACCCCGTTCCCACCCTTTCCCCCTGAGTCCCAAAAGTCCATTGTATCATTCTTATGCCTTTGCATCCTCATAGCTTAGCTCCCACTTATGAGTGAAAATATACTATGTTTGGTTTTCCATTCCTGAATTACTTCACTTAGAATAAAAGTCTACAATCTCATCCAGGTTGCTGCAAATGCCATTAATTCATTCCTTTTTATGGCTGAGTAGTATTCCATCATATATAGATAGATAGATATAGATAGACAGACTACAGTTTCTTTTTTTTAGACAGAGTCTTGCTCTGTTGCCTAGACTGGAGTGCAGTGGCACAATCTCAGCTCACTGCAACCTCTGCCTCCCAGGTTCAAGTGATTCTCCCGTCTCAGCCTCCGAGTAGCTGGAATTACAGGCAGCCACCACCACACCCAGCTAATTTTTGTATTTTTAGTAGAGATGGGGTTTTGCCATGTTGGCCGGGCTGGTCTTGAACTCTTGACCTCAGGTGATCTGCCTGCCTCAGCCTTCCAAAGTGCTGAGATTACAGGCATGAGCCACTGTGCCTGGCCACACCACAGTTTGTTTATCAACTCATTGATTGCTGGGCATTTGGGTTGGTTCCACACTTTTGCAATTGTGAATTGTGCCGCTATAAACATGCATGTACAAGTATCTTTTTCGTATAATGGCTTCTTTCCCTCTGGGTAGATACCCAGTAGTGGGATTGCTGGATCAAATGGTAGTTCTACCTTTAGTTCTTTAAGGAATCTCCACACTGTTTTCCATAGCTGCCGTACTAGTTTACATTTCCACCGGCAGTGTAGAAGTGTTCCCTGTTTACTGCATCCACGCCAACATCTATTTTTTTTAAATTTTTTTGATTATGACCATTCTTGCAGGAGTAAGGTGGTTTTGCATTGCGGTTTTGATTTGCATTTCCCTGATCATTAGTGATGTTGAGCATTTTTTCATAAGTTTCTTACCCATTTGTATATCTTCTTTTGAGAATTATCTATTCATGTCGGAAGGATGAATATTCCAAGACTAGGAAGGGAGCAACTCAGAGGGAGGCATTCCCTCTTACAGCAAAGATTCATGCCCCACTTCCCTGTTGCACTTGATAGGGGAATGACTGTGGGATGTCATGTCTTAGCCCAGTTTTCCATAGAGCAGAACCTAAGGCAAAGATTATTTAGGAGATGTAAATAAAGGTAAGGAAAACAGGGAGAGGAGGCTGGGAAAGATGTGAAACCACATAATGCCATAAGTTAATAGCTGGATACCATTTCATAAATCATGAAGAGAGATTGCAGGTTGCTCTGCAAGTTTGTTCATTTGGTATGAGGGTCTTTTCCAATATGGTCTGCAAAGAAGGAATTGTACCTTATAGCCATCCACAAGAACCAAAGAACAAAAACAAAAGCAAAAAACAGGTCGTTTTTCCTGGCTCCTCCTATCTCCTACTTACCATTGGTCAAGGTTCACTCCATAAGGAGCTAATACTCCTGAACTTCGGTATTTCACCACCATCTACCCTGTCAGTAGCACTCAGGCAATCAAATCCCACACACTGCCAGATAGTGTACCATTCAAACCTGAAATGGAGGGGCAATGAGGTTCAGGTGAGGCACCAGCCAAGCGAGATAAAGGAGAAGACAATTGGGAGAATCTGAAAAGTTAAGGTTTAGTTCCCATTGAGAGGAAGGCAGAGCCTGAAAGGAGCAGGTTCCCATAGAGACGAAGGCAGAGCCTGAAAGCAGCAGTGGCAAACACAGTTGCAACCACGCTTCAAAGTCTCATTTTTTTTATATAGGTCCATGGATGAACCTACAGATTCACAGCCTGCCAACCTTAGAGACTGGAGGCTCGAAAGTATATTTAATTTGACATTTTTAAAGTAAAGTAATGTGGGATCTCTTACTATTAAAACTTAGAAAGGAAAATTCTATCAGAAAGGAAAAATACAGCATAATAATACAGCATATAGCAATCGCTCATTTTGCTACTTTAAATTTCTTTCGAATCCTCATTAACTTTCCTGAAATTAAGTGTGTAAAGACAGTTATAATCTTGTTGACAGTTCCCACTTTAGAAGAAAGGAACAAAAACATCATATCATGAAAAGAACTTAATGTCTGTCACCATTCTTACCTTCACTTAACTTTGAGATGTTACCTCTGCTTTCTAAAGAGCAGTGACTTAGTTTATGTTCCACTGAGAACTTAATATATGCCCAATATTGTGTAAAATGCTTTCACTCATATTATCTTTTTTTTTATTATAAAGTTATGGGACACACGTGCAGAATGTGCACGTTTGTTACATAGGTATACATGTGCCACAGTGGTTGCTGCACCCATCAACCTGCCATCTACATTAGATATTTCTCCTACTGCTATCCCTCCCCTGGGCCCCCATCCCCCAACAGGCCTGGGTGTGTGATGATCCCCTCCCTGTATCCATGTGTTCTCATTGTTCAACTCCCACTTACGAGTGAGAACATGCAGTGTTTGGTTTTCTGTTCATGTGTTCGTTTGCTGAGGATGATGGTTTCCAGCTTCATCCATATCCCTGCAAAGGACATGAACTCATCCTTTTTTTATGGCTGCATAGTACTCCATGGTGTATATATGCCTTGATCCTCATAACAATCCCTTGTGGTAGAATTACTTGCCTACATTCTATAGATTCTAAGTGTAGAAAATGGGATCTTAGGGAGAATGAATAGCTCAAAGTCACACTGATGCTAAATGGCACAGACAGATCTTAAGAAGAAAAGGGAAGAGGAGGAGGAAGAGGAAGAGGAAGAAAAGCACTAAAAATAATAAATCATTACTGTTCAAAGTGAAGAATAGGAACCACATACACTATTTTCATTTACCAGCTATGAACTTTAAGAAAAATTCACTAATTTAACAATAACTTTGCATTCAATAGAGTTAATCACATGGAACTACTTTTTCCTCTCAACAAGGTAACAGCATTTTAAAAAATAGAGGCCTGCCATGGTGGCTCACACCTGTAATCCCAGCACTTTGGGAGGCCGAGGCAGGTGGATCACGAGGTCAGGAGTTCGAGACCAGCCTGACCAACATGGTGAAACCCTATCTCTACTAAAAAAAAAAAAATACAAAAATTAGCCGGGCATGGTGCCGGGTACCTGTAATCCCAGCTACTCAGGAGGCTGAGGCAGGAGAATTGCTCAAACCCAGGAGACGAAGGTTGCAGTGAGCCGAGATCGTACCACTGCACTCAACCTAGGTGACAGAGCAAGACTCCATCCCCCCCGCCAAAAAAATAGAATTAACTCACGACTTTTTCTAATACTCTAAGTAATTGATAAATGCGTCATCTGGAAAAGTCAAACGTAGATCACAATCAGACTCAGGAATTGAAATCTTGGAATTCGATCAAGTTAAATGTTCTCTATTTGTTGCAGATAAATTTGGTATTAAGGAGTAAAAAGAGCCTCATCTTTTCAGCATGCCTATTTTTTTCATATTTATTGCATATGTACTTTGTGTCATATTCTGAACTCTATTGCAGAGACTCATTATTATCGGAGATGATGCTGAAAGTGGGGCTTATTCTTCCTCCACATTTGTCTAGAAAGGGCAGTCACAAACATGTTAATGGATCTGAGCACAAAAATGAATCAAAGAACACAAGGACCATCATTAATATTTAGCACAATCGGAGGAGCTTCCATTTACATAATTACCTGCCATTATGTTTGTGTCACAACTTTAATGTGGCACAGAGCAGTTGCTGCAATGTTTTTTATATTTTNCTTCCAAAGTGCTGAGATTACAGGCATGAGCCACTGTGCCTGGCCACACCACAGTTTGTTTATCAACTCATTGATTGCTGGGCATTTGGGTTGGTTCCACACTTTTGCAATTGTGAATTGTGCCGCTATAAACATGCATGTACAAGTATCTTTTCGTATAATGGCTTCTTTCCCTCTGGGTAGATACCCAGTAGTGGGATTGCTGGATCAAATGGTAGTTCTACCTTTAGTTCTTTAAGGAATCTCCACACTGTTTTCCATAGCTGCCGTACTAGTTTACATTTCCACCGGCAGTGTAGAAGTGTTCCCTGTTTACTGCATCCACGCCAACATCTATTTTTTTTAAATTTTTTTGATTATGACCATTCTTGCAGGAGTAAGGTGGTTTTGCATTGCGGTTTTGATTTGCATTTCCCTGATCATTAGTGATGTTGAGCATTTTTTCATAAGTTTCTTAGCCATTTGTATATCTTCTTTTGAGAATTATCTATTCATGTCGGAAGGATGAATATTCCAAGACTAGGAAGGGAGCAACTCAGAGGGAGGCATTCCCTCTTACAGCAAAGATTCATGCCCCACTTCCCTGTTGCACTTGATAGGGGAATGACTGTGGGATGTCATGTCTTAGCCCAGTTTTCCATAGAGCAGAACCTAAGGCAAAGATTATTTAGGAGATGTAAATAAAGGTAAGGAAAACAGGGAGAGGAGGCTGGGAAAGATGTGAAACCACATAATGCCATAAGTTAATAGCTGGATACCATTTCATAAATCATGAAGAGAGATTGCAGGTTGCTCTGCAAGTTTGTTCATTTGGTATGAGGGTCTTTTCCAATATGGTCTGCAAAGAAGGAATTGTACCTTATAGCCATCCACAAGAACCAAAGAACAAAACAAAAGCAAAAAACAGGTCGTTTTCCTGGCTCCTCCTATCTCCTACTTACCATTGGTCAAGGTTCACTCCATAAGGAGCTAATACTCCTGAACTTCGGTATTTCACCACCATCTACCCTGTCAGTAGCACTCAGGCAATCAAATCCCACACACTGCCAGATAGTGTACCATTCAAACCTGAAATGGAGGGGCAATGAGGTTCAGGTGAGGCACCAGCCAAGCGAGATAAAGGAGAAGACAATTGGGAGAATCTGAAAAGTTAAGGTTTAGTTCCCATTGAGAGGAAGGCAGAGCCTGAAAGGAGCAGGTTCCCATAGAGACGAAGGCAGAGCCTGAAAGCAGCAGTGGCAAACACAGTTGCAACCACGCTTCAAAGTCTCATTTTTTTTATATAGGTCCATGGATGAACCTACAGATTCACAGCCTGCCAACCTTAGAGACTGGAGGCTCGAAAGTATATTTAATTTGACATTTTAAAGTAAAGTAATGTGGGATCTCTTACTATTAAAACTTAGAAAGGAAAATTCTATCAGAAAGGAAAATACAGCATAATAATACAGCATATAGCAATCGCTCATTTTGCTACTTTAAATTTCTTTCGAATCCTCATTAACTTTCCTGAAATTAAGTGTGTAAAGACAGTTATAATCTTGTTGACAGTTCCCACTTTAGAAGAAAGGAACAAAACATCATATCATGAAAAGAACTTAATGTCTGTCACCATTCTTACCTTCACTTAACTTTGAGATGTTACCTCTGCTTTCTAAAGAGCAGTGACTTAGTTTATGTTCCACTGAGAACTTAATATATGCCCAATATTGTGTAAAATGCTTTCACTCATATTATCTTTTTTTTTATTATAAAGTTATGGGACACACGTGCAGAATGTGCACGTTTGTTACATAGGTATACATGTGCCACAGTGGTTGCTGCACCCATCAACCTGCCATCTACATTAGATATTTCTCCTACTGCTATCCCTCCCCTGGGCCCCATCCCCAACAGGCCTGGGTGTGTGATGATCCCCTCCCTGTATCCATGTGTTCTCATTGTTCAACTCCCACTTACGAGTGAGAACATGCAGTGTTTGGTTTTCTGTTCATGTGTTCGTTTGCTGAGGATGATGGTTTCCAGCTTCATCCATATCCCTGCAAAGGACATGAACTCATCCTTTTTTTATGGCTGCATAGTACTCCATGGTGTATATATGCCTTGATCCTCATAACAATCCCTTGTGGTAGAATTACTTGCCTACATTCTATAGATTCTAAGTGTAGAAAATGGGATCTTAGGGAGAATGAATAGCTCAAAGTCACACTGATGCTAAATGGCACAGACAGATCTTAAGAAGAAAAGGGAAGAGGAGGAGGAAGAGGAAGAGGAAGAAAAGCACTAAAATAATAAATCATTACTGTTCAAAGTGAAGAATAGGAACCACATACACTATTTTCATTTACCAGCTATGAACTTTAAGAAAATTCACTAATTTAACAATAACTTTGCATTCAATAGAGTTAATCACATGGAACTACTTTTCCTCTCAACAAGGTAACAGCATTTTAAAAAATAGAGGCCTGCCATGGTGGCTCACACCTGTAATCCCAGCACTTTGGGAGGCCGAGGCAGGTGGATCACGAGGTCAGGAGTTCGAGACCAGCCTGACCAACATGGTGAAACCCTATCTCTACTAAAAAAAAAAAAATACAAAATTAGCCGGGCATGGTGCCGGGTACCTGTAATCCCAGCTACTCAGGAGGCTGAGGCAGGAGAATTGCTCAAACCCAGGAGACGAAGGTTGCAGTGAGCCGAGATCGTACCACTGCACTCAACCTAGGTGACAGAGCAAGACTCCATCCCCCCCGCCAAAAAAATAGAATTAACTCACGACTTTTCTAATACTCTAAGTAATTGATAAATGCGTCATCTGGAAAAGTCAAACGTAGATCACAATCAGACTCAGGAATTGAAATCTTGGAATTCGATCAAGTTAAATGTTCTCTATTTGTTGCAGATAAATTTGGTATTAAGGAGTAAAAGAGCCTCATCTTTTCAGCATGCCTATTTTTTTCATATTTATTGCATATGTACTTTGTGTCATATTCTGAACTCTATTGCAGAGACTCATTATTATCGGAGATGATGCTGAAAGTGGGGCTTATTCTTCCTCCACATTTGTCTAGAAAGGGCAGTCACAAACATGTTAATGGATCTGAGCACAAAATGAATCAAAGAACACAAGGACCATCATTAATATTTAGCACAATCGGAGGAGCTTCCATTTACATAATTACCTGCCATTATGTTTGTGTCACAACTTTAATGTGGCACAGAGCAGTTGCTGCAATGTTTTTTATATTTTTAGAAAAATGCTTTCAACTGTGGTAAAATTGTCTTGTAATTGGGCTTAGAGAGATGTCCTTCAGAGTGGCGCCTTTGACCTTCTAGAAAGGGCAGGAACAGTTTTAGTTTTGTATGTATAAGCCCAGGAAATGAAGTGCATTATTTGTCAGCACAAACTCTATTGCACATCCTACTCAGCCATAAAAGGTTTTCAACAAACACAGGCAGATGCACACGAATGCAGTAAATTCAACATATTTCTCTGTTTCAAATCCAAAATAAGAATACTTTTTTTTTTTTTTTTTTTTTTTTTTTTTTGAGAGTCTCACTCTGTCGCCCAGGCTGGAGTGCAGTGGTATGATCTCGGTTCGCTACAACCTCCATCTCCCGAGTTTAAGTGATCCTCCCCTCAGCCTCTTGAGTAGCTGAGACTATGGGAACATGCCACCATGTCCTAATTTTCTGTAGTTTTGGTAGAGACGGAGCTTCACCATGTTGCCCAGACTGGTATTGAACTCCTGAGCTCAGATGATCCACTCGCCCAGGCCTCCCAAAGTGCTGGGATCATAGGCATGAGCCACCGCGCCCAACCATTGCCTGTTTACTTCTCACCCCCTACCGATAGACTGTAAGTCTCTCGAAGGAAAGAATTGGAACTTGTATCATGTTATATTCTCAGGGCCTGGCTTAATGCCTGAAATGTAATAGCCTCACATTTGTTGAGTGAATGAATAAAAATCTTACTGCCCTCAAACTACCTATAAGTGATTAATATGTGACCGAATAATTTTTAAAAATTTTTATTGATCTGTGATAAACTAATTATACATTATTTCCATCTCCTTTTTTTTTTTTTTTTTTTTTATTTGAGACAGAGTCTTATTCTGTTGCCCAGGCTTGAGTGCAGTGGCACGATCTTGGCTCACTGCAAACTCCATCTCCCAGATTCAAGCAATTCTTCTGCCTCAGCCTCCCAAGTAGCTGAGATTACAGGTGTACACTGCCACACCCTGCTAATTTTTGTATATTTTGTAGAGACGGGGTCTCTCTATGTTGCCCAAGCTGATCTCGAACTCCTGAGCTCAAGCAATTCTCCCGCCTCGGCCTCCCAAAATGCTGGGATTACAGGCATGAGCCACCATGCCCGGCTTCAGTCTCCATTCTGACAAATGCCACGGGTTGATTTGCTTGACATCCTTCATGCTGAAGGCTGAGCAACTCAGTACTCCACCTCTCAGCCTCTCCTGAAGGGAAGCAGATCTAGGTATGTGACCTTGAGAAGTTATTTCACCTTTCTGTGCCTGAGTTTCCTCATCTATAAAATGAAGATGCTTATAAGTCCTTCCTCATGGTGGTGTTGGGAGGATTAAATATTGATAAAGCATAAATGATGTCTAGCACTAGGTCTGGCATGTAGAAAATGTGCCATAAATGTTTACCATTGTAATTTGTGTTTGTTACACACAATTGACTGCCAACAAGTCTTGCTATATTTAAAGGTTTTCAACTGGGCAATTTTTTTTACTATCTTTTCTTCTTGTTTCCTCTTCAGTGAAATGATTGATAGAATTGAAGTAAACTATCTCTCAGGTTTTTCAGCTCTAAAATAGACTGTAAGGTCAGTTATGGTGGCTCATGCCTATAATCCCAGCACTTTGGGAGGCCAAGGCAGGCAGATCACCTGAGGTCAGGAGTTCAAGACCAGCCAACATGGTGAAACCCTGTCTCTACTAAAAAATACAAAAATTATCCAGGTGTGGTAGCACACCTGTAGTCCCAGCTACTTGGGAGGCTGAGGCAGGAGAATCGCTTGGACCCAGGAAGCAGCGGTTGCAGTGAGCCGAGATCACGCCACTGCACTCCAGCCTGGGTGACAGAGTGAGACTCTGTCTCAAAAAAATAATAACAAAATAAAATAAAATAAAAATAGATTGTAAGATGTGTCCAGAGAGCTATGCATCTGTGGCAACCCACAGTGAAAGGCAGGCAGGGTGGGAGGGGGTGTTGAGGATGGCATATGGTAGATATGAACAGGGAAGGAGTAAAACCCAAAGCATTTTCCAAAAGAGCAGTTAAGGGGCATTAAAGGCAGGAAATGGATCAAACAACGACCAACAGAAAGCATTGCTTCTCCATTTCTTCCTACCAAACATTTTAGCCTACCTGAGAGGAGATACCCCTCAAGATAACTTTAGCCTTTTAATATTTATAATGCCAATTCTAAGCACAGATAAAAGCAGACAACATACAACAGTTGGTCTCCAGTCTCACCATGGAAGTAGCTGGAAGGATTCGAATGAGGGATTTAGAAAACCACTGTCTAATTAAGCTAGGTATTTTAGGATTGCATTTGGTTGCATGGAGCAAAAATGAACCAGACTGGCCTAAACAAACAGGAAGCCCTGAATCTCATTTTACAAGGACGCTAAGGGTGAGGAGACCAGAGATGAGACAACTGTTCAGGGAACCAAGCTCTTTCTGTATCATGCTTTGTCGACCTTAACATGTAACCTTTCTCTTTATGATCACAAGATAGCCTCTGTATTTTCAGGCATAAATTTATCATTCCAGGAAGAAAGAAGGGGGAAGGGTAAAGAACAAAAAATACGTATCAGCAGAGTTTCCCTCCCTTTATTAGAAAAAGGAGGGTTTTATTCACTGGATTCGTTCTTACATTTTGTTGGCTAAAATTGAGTAAAATGGCCAACCTTACCTGCAAGTAATTCTGGGCACATAGCCAATTAAGCAAAATGATGAAATTCACTAAAAAAAATATGGAGGAAATAGACATAGCATAAGAAACGAGCATGTTTACCATCGACCTTCTGGTCAATAAAGTAAATTAGGCTTGACTAGCACACAATGAAACATATACTATATGTTTTGTCTGGTGATAGCTAAAATTAGATTAAGATGAATAGGCTGACAATAATCTTACATAACAAGACAACAATCTTATATTGCTTAGAAAGTAGCTAGGTCTCATCTTTCCCTTCTAGTCCTTGATCTCCCTTCCATCTGCTGTTCTCCATCTAAAAAAAAAAATGTTGTATCTAGCACATCAAAAAATCCATAATCTCTGAGTCATAAAACATTTTCAAATAGACTTGTATGTTGTGTTATTTATCATTTTTCAACAGCTTTAAAGTTTTTCTATTCATTTTCATCAGAGTTTCATCACATGACACATTTCTATGTTAAATTTATCACATTGTTTCTCAATTTTTCTTTTCTTTTCACCATCACTATTCTGAGACTGAGAAAAGTAAATGTGCCCTATCTTTAGGTCCCTGGGGATTCCAGATTGTGGCCTATCACAATTACTTTTTCTTTCTGATAGCTCGTGATACATGCTCTAAAATACAGATGGTTCAATGTAGAGAATACACATGATAGAGGAAATCTCCAGAAGTAAGAATATTGTGTTGACTTTAAAAAGGAAAATAAGTGAAAAAACATGAAAGCCAGCAAGTTTTCTATGTATAGACATGCATCTAATTCAAAATATTTGTACAAGTTCATCTAGAAGATATTCAAAACATAACCAAAAGAGATAGCCCTGAGTATCCAAGGCTCAAAATTGTTTTAAACAATAAAATATCCAGAAAGTTTAAAGCCAAAATTCTTACAGCAAAAATTGTTGTTTGGCTTGGAAAGTCAAAGTAACATCACACAAACAGGAGAAAGGCTTTGTGCAACGGCTTGCTGCAAAGTAGGAAAAGAAGCTGGCAGTTTACCCTTATATTTTAGGTCGTTGACCATTTCCCAAATCATTAACTTAGGCAAAGTTTCCTGTGCAAATCAGATTCTCTCAGTTTCAGGGACTATCTAAAAGGCTCTAAGTGCTTCTTTACACAATCAGTAAAATTATACAGAAGGTAAAGGGATGATGATCACATCATAATTTGATCAAGATTTTGCTTAGATGAGGAAATATGTTTAATCTCCATTGGAAATCAGTCCCATTAATATAGAAAAAAAGTTTTCAGATTGTTGATAAAAAGACAAAGCAACCTGTAAAACCATGGTTTGAGACTGAGATAGGTATCAGTTAGGAAACCACTCAAACCATTTTATTCAGTATATAACACGATAAGCAGTTACTTGAACACCAGGGAAGGTGTGCCCTGACCTCATGCCTCCAAGAACTAAGAAATATATGTTCTTGTTGTTCATGTTCCTGCTGCTGTTATTAACCTTTGAATATTCATTTCAGTTGCTGAGTAAAATGCTCTTAGTTTCTCATTCCAGAATCTCGAGGCAAAGTATATCTACTTTGAAAACATAATTAGTCAATGTCGAGAATCAGTTAAAGGAAACTAATGACACATTTGTCCAGATTGCATGCCAGGATGGCTGGTTGAAACCAGCATCAAGGAAATCAAAGAACTTACTCTGTTAATAAATAGAGGAAAAACAATGAGAAATGCTATTAAGCCACTAACCCATTGGGAGGAATACATTGAACAGGACCAAAAGAAATGCCAATCAGAGGGAATAAAAATCCACAATCATTTTTAATTGGCTGAAGAAAATGAAATATAGTAGTAGATTACAAATGATATTATAGTATTTCTCCTTGCCCACTACCAGATTTCCTCTCTCAAAATGCAACCATTTATATTTTAAACCACATATTAACATCAAATCTGTGCTTCCAAGTTACCCATGCTCACTGTGGAAGAGACAATTAACGTTCATTGCATTTCCCAGCCTCCCTTGCAGTCAGGCAGAAATCACGTGACTGAGTCCTCACCAATGGAGACCTGAGTTGAAGTGGTGTGCCCTGCTGGTCCAAGGCATTTAAAAGTGTTTGTGTATTCAAGCAAATGAAATGGCAAAATAAGCAAATAAATTTTAAAAGTAAAAAAGTTAAAATTAACAAAAATTAAAAGTATTTGTGAAGCCCAGCATGGTGGCTCACACCTGTAATCCTAGCACTTTGGTAGGCTGAGGCAAACAGATCGCTTGTCACCAGGAGTTCAAGACCAGCCTGTTCAAGACAGTGGGATGCCATCTCTATGAAAAACGAAAAAATTAGACAAGTGTGGTGGCACACACCTGTAGTCCCAGCTACCTGGGAGGCTGAGAAGGGAGAATCACCTGAGCCCAGGAGATTGAGGCTGCAGTGAGCCATGATCACACCACTGCACTCCATCCTGAGTGACAGAGCAAGACCCTGTCTCAAAACAATAAAAAGAAATAAAAAATAAGAGTGTTTGTGAGTTCTCCACACTCCCTGCTATCTGTATGATTAGAAGCAAAGATCATCCAAGATTGAACAGAGTTTTAAGGTAAAAGCGGCTCAGACCCTTGAGTCACCATTGGAGGAGAGGCTCTGAGGAGACTTGCCCAACTTGTCTCATACCTGCCAAGGGAAGAATGAAGTTGCGCAATGAGATTTGAACTCATTTGAACGTGTCCTCACGTTTCTCTTCATTTAGAAGAATGAATGTTGGCATTATATGTATGAAAATGGACACTGCTTTTTTTCCCCTCTCTTTTTAAGAAAAGAGTAAAAGAATCTACCAATTTGGCAAGTGAGGAAATGGATTAAATGCTCTTTGCCTTAAAATGATTAAACAATAATAAATTCTTGCTTTGATAATGTATTTAATAGCATGACTGGTCATATACAAAACATTGGTATGTGAATTCATTCAGCAAATATCTATCTATTCAGTGCCTGCTGAGTGTCAGGTTCTGTTCTAGGCAGTTCTAGAGAACAAAATGAAGATACCTGCCCTAAAGGAGCACATATTTTTGCCACCAACTGCAAATTATCTTTTTTTTTTTTCGGAGACAGAGTCTCGCTCTGATCGCGCAGGCTGGGCGCAAGTGCCGATCGCAGCTCACTCAAGCTTCCGCCTCCCGGTTTACGCCATGTCTCCTGCCTCAGCCTCTGCGAGTAACTGGGACTACAGGGCCGCCACCTCCCCCGGCTAGTTTTTGTATTTAGTAGAGACGGGGTCACGCGTTAGCCAGGATCTGGGTCTCCATCTCCTGACCTCGTGATCCGCCCGTCTCGGCCTCCCAAAGTGCTGGGATTACAGGCTTAGCCACCGCGCTCCTGGCCCTATACTTGTTCTTTGAGAGGAAAGTCTTGCTCTGTCGCCCAGGTGGAGGCCAGTTTTGGCTGCGATCTTCGGTCTCACGGCAAGCTCGCCTCCTGGGTTTACCGCTCATCTCCTTCCTCGCCTCCCAATAGCTGGATACAAGCTGTCCTGCACCACGCCCAGCTAAGTTTTTGTATTTAGTAGAAAGCGTGGGTTCACCGGGTTAGCCAGGATGTCCATTCCTCGACCTGATCCGCCCGTCTCAGCCTCCCAAAGAGCTGTGATTAGGATTACAGGTGTGAGCCACCATATTGGACAATTTTTTTTTTTTTTTTTTTTTTAAGTCTCGCTCTGTCGCCCAGACTGGAGTGCAGTGGCTCGATCTCGTCTCACTGCAAGCTCCCTCCTGTGCCCCGGGTTCACGCCATTCTCCTGCCTTAGCCTCCCAAGTAGCAGGGACTACAGGCGCCCGCCACCACGCCTGGCTAATTTTTTGTATTTTTAGTAGAGATGGGGTTTCACCGTGTTAGCCAGGATGGTCTCGATCTCCTGACCTTGTGATCCGCCCGCCTCCACCTCCCAAAGTGCCGGGATTACAGGCATGAGCCACCGTGCCCGGCCGCCAACTGTCAAATTATCTTAAATCAACTCCTTTTAAATTGTTTTCTCTTGAAGAAATTTTTTTTAATAAGCTATTTTTCCAATCGTTCAAATGTTTATATTCAGCATGATCTTTATCAAATGTCACTACCCTCTCTATCTTTACCACCAAAAAGAAAACGTGTTAAATATAGATGTCTCTTAATTTTCTATGAAATTACAGCTTTGAATCTGAGTAGTTAACACCATTGATATTTAGTGACACAAAATTCTTTTTTTTTTTTTTTTTTTTGAGACATAGTCTCACTCTGTTGCCCAGGCTGGACTCAGTGGCATGCTCTCAGCTCACTGCAACCTCCATCTCCTGGGTTCAAGCAATTCTCCTGCCTCAGCCTCCCGATTAGCTGGACTACAGGCGCATGCCACCACGACTGGCTAATTTTTTTGTTTTTTTAGTAGAGATGGGGTTTCACCATCTTGGCCAGGCTGGTCTTGAACTCCTGGCCTAGTGATCCACCCGCCTCAGCCTCCCAAAGTGCTGGGATTACAGGCATGAGCCACCGTGCCCAGCCCAACTCAAAAGTTCTTAATAGTCAGTGCTATCATTGGTTCCCATGGGTGTTCTTTACCATGAAGATGGGGTAGCAACAAAGTACTCACCCATGAACCTGACCTAGAAAATGAAAACTCCAAAGGAGTGTGATACAGTTTGGATCTGTGTCCTCACCCAAATCTCATGCTGAATTGTAATCTTCAGTATTGATGGTGGGGCCTGGTGGGGGGTGAATGAATCATGGGGGTGAATGGTTTAGCCTCTTCCCTTTGGTGCTGTCCTCATCATGGTGAGTGGCTTCTTCCAAGATCTGGCTGTTTAAAACCGTGTGGCACCTCACTCTCTCTCTCTGTCTTGGTCCTGCTTTTGTCATCAGACGTGCCTGCTCCCACTTAACCTTCTGCCATGAATATAAGCCTCCTGAGGCCTCCCCAGAAGCAGATGCTGCTATGTCGTCTGTACAGCTTGCAGAACCGTGAGCCAAATTAAACCTCTCTTCTTATAAATTACCCAGTCTCAGTTATTTATTTATAGCAATTCAAGAATAGCCTTACACAGGGTACAACAAGAGGATGGGCGCCTCACTTCATGAATCATGAGTAAGTCTCTGGTTGCAGTATGTAAAGAAAGCGACTGGCCGGGCACGGTGACTAACACCTGTAATCCCAGCACTTTGGGAGGCCAAGGCAGGAGGATCACATGAGGCCAGGAGTTGGAGAGCAGCCTGGGCAACACGGAGAAACCCAGTCTCTACTAAAAATACAAAAATTAGCCAGGCATGGTGGCACACACCTGCAGTCCCAGCTACTCAGGAGGCTGAAGCAGGAGAATTGCTTGAACCTGGGAGGTGGAGGTTGCTGTGAGCCAATCGTACCACTCACTGCACTCCAGCCTGGGTGACAGAGAGAGACTCTGTCTCAAAAAAAAAAAAAAAAAAAAAAGAAAGAGAGGGATGTTTGAAGTAATGCCTTGCAATAGCAAGGCTGCTGGCCATTCCTGGTTTTATTTCAAAACCGTGGATACCTCCAGGAAACCTAGACAAGATAAGGTGGCTTTAGGTTTTCTTGTTCAGCTCTGGTCCCCTCAAACATCATCATCTCTCTCTTTCTCTCTCTCCTAACTCCTCCATGATGAGAGATCTAGAGTTGCAGGGAAGGAGTCTTTGTGTAATCAGAAACTTCCAAAAGAATCTCAGAACCTACTAGTCAAATGAGGCTCTGTACTCATCTTAAAATGTTACCTGCTCTGTTCATTTTCAAGATCTGGGGCAAAAACTCTGGAAAGAAACAAATTCCCTAGGTGATTTCAAGCTAGAGAGGATCTTTGGAGCAATCCTGGACCCAAACTTAGCTCCTGGAACTGTAAAGATGCAAAGGGCAGGCATCAGGAGTACTCAATTATAGTAATATCTCATTTTAAAGAGGCATGAATCTGGAAGACAAGTAAATACTAGCTGGCTTTTGTGCCACGCCTTCCAAATGCTAAGGAATTGAAACAAATAAAGAGTTTGGAAGAGTGGATATGTGACTTCCTTACAAACTGTGCTTAAAGAAGGAAAAGAAAAAGATATGGCTTACTGTAACACACTACTTTGCATATTACTGTAAAACCTCCCAGGTCACACCTTAATGGTCTTAGTACCTCCCTCATGTTTTCTATCATAAGAAGTAACATCCTATCACCAAGCTTGAGTATCTGTTCCGTTTCATTGTGGAAGGATCCAAATGATCTTGGTGCGTGAGTTCATTCACCTGAATCAGCTACCTATTAAGATTCAAGTTCATAGGCTTGCTCTTGACCTCAAATGCTAAGTCCTCAGAGACACCTTGCATATGTTTACCCTACATCAAAGATCAAGAGAATGGAGGAGAACACCAGAACTCTTAATACAACAGAGAATCCCCAATTGTGTACGTGATGTTTTGAAGCACATTGACTTTATTTTTGTAAGTTAATATTAAAATTGGTAGGAAATGGAATTAAGATGTGTGCATGTGTGTGTTATCCTGGCGATTGTAGCAGAAAGTGGATATTGTAGATAATGCTCTCTGAAAGCATGCAGAATAGCAAGAAATGAAGATTGAGTACGATATGCCATAGTATTAATAATAGTGGCCATCATTTATTTGGCCAGCACTTCATTTATGCTATCTCGTTTAACCCTAGCCATTTTTCTCACCTTTAGATAAATAAGTGGGAGCTCAGAGAGGTTAAATACGCTCTAGACTCTGAAGCACCCAGCTAGAAATTGACAGGGCTGATAACTGAATGTTGGTCTTTCTAATTCTATAGCCAATACTCTTTCAAATACTCCATAAATCCTTGCATTCCAAGCTCATTCAAGCCAAGATAATTCCCATAAAAGATAATACAAAATTGAGCAATTAGTGATGGTTGCCTCAGGTCTAGACTTTTGGTCAGACAAGGGTTAATAGCAACATCACCATGTGAAGTAGAGTGGCTGGCAAACTTGCAAGCTGGTGGAGAAGAAATAATTGCACATTGCAAGGCATTCAAAGAGAAGAGCCAATGGGATCAAAATAAAACCGGAGGCACTGTTGTTATGGCCCAACTCACCAAAGACTGATGAAGCCAACCTATAGAGCCTCTAACCTCCTTAAAATAGCCTCCTGCAGTGGGAGTGGTGGCTCACACCTGTAATCCAACACTTTGGGAGGCTGAAGCAGGAAGATCGCTTGAGGCTCGGAATTTGAGGCCAGCTATGGCAACACAGCAAGACCCCATCTCTACATAAAATATAAAAGAAGCCAGGCATAGTGGTGCCTTCCTGTAGTCGTAGCTACTCCAGAGGCTGAGGGGGAAGGATCACTAGTGCCCAGTTCAAGGATGCAGTGAGTCATGATTGTACCACTGCACTCTAGCCTGGGTGGTAGAGCAAGACTCTGTTGCTAAAAATAATAATAAATAGCATCTTGTTCTCCCCTAGGCAGAAGCCCCAAATCCAATGGCTTTGCCAGGAAGTCCATAGGTCAAACAGGCTCTCTTTTGATCTGAATTCCAGTATTCTAAATAGAACCTAAACCAGCTCAACAGCTTCTGACAATGTAGCAATCCCAGCAACAAAGTTGTGTAGTGTACCCCTTTTTAAAAACCCTATTCAAAATAATCCTCATCCTTGCCTTCTCCATGACACTGATGGGAAAAGGGAGCCAAAGATCCCTGACAGTAGATAATCTACCCTCTCATCTCCCAAAGGCCACAGGGAGCACCTGTATCAGAAGGCAGGTGTTTCAACAGTATGGATTGGAATTAAAAGGACCAATTACCCTTATCTCCCTACCAGGTTCAGAACAAACTGAGAAACATACACCAGATTCCAATGAAGGATCAAACGATCAGTTTTATTGCTGGTGGAGCTGGATGAAGAACAGTTACTTAGACTTGATGCCAAAGAGGCTTCCTAATGGGCAGACTCACCAAATGGACTGACTTTCTCCACCTGACTCTGCCCTAGGCCCAGCTGCAGGTTTCCCGCACCCACAGGCAGAAACTGCATGGGAGGTCTGCCAGATGGAGATGAAAGCTACCACTCCTAGGCAGGGCAGCTGCAAAGGAAGAGGGAGGCATAGGTGGGCCACATGCAAAAAGTGGCTTCTGCCCCCATAGCTCCCTTCACAGGAGAATCATGGATAAGTGTCACATTCTTGCTATCTCATCAATTAGATAAATCAGTCTTCCTCCTATGAGGTGGAGTAAATGGTGGGAAAAGCGGTCAAAGTTTATTGCCTTGCTATTATCTTTAAAGTACACTCTTGGGCCAGGTGTGGTGGCTCACACCTATAATCCCAACACTCTGGGAGGCCGAGGTGGGTGGATCACCTGAGTTCAGGGGTTTAAGACCAGCTTGACCAAGATGGCAAAACCCTGTCTCTACTAAAAAATAAAAAAATTAGCTGGGCATGGTGGCAGGTGTCTGTAATCCCAGCTACTCCAGAGGCTGAGGCAGGGAGAACTGCTTGAACCTGGGAGGTGGATGTTGCAGTGAGCCAAGATTGTGCCACTGCACTACAGCTTAGGTGACAGAGCGAGAACCCATCTCAGAAAAATGAAATAAAGCACACTCTTGGACCAGCATGATCCCCTAGAAGCTTCTTAGAAAAGTAGACTCTCAGACCCCATTCTTACTTACAAGCTTCCTTTTAACAAAAGCCTCAGGAGATACGTATGCACATGAAAGTTTGAGAAGCAATGCTTTAGCAGAAGTTTTGTCATAGAAATCCCAGGACAAGACAAAACAATTTCCCTGACAGAAGCTTGAATAAGGTGATCAGTGGGACCAAAGGCCATCTGTGGTATTCCATAATGAAGTTTCACTTGGTGTAAGTGGCACAGGATTTTAACAAATATGAGTATTTTAAACTAGAGGTATGGTTTCAACTATCTCAAACTAAATACAGTAACTAAATTCCTGCTCTGCTTTTAGTGAGCCCTTGTCGAGGTGAAGACCAAAAACAAAACAAAACAAAAAAACAAGGAAGAAAGTAACAGAATATCACTCTGATTACACTTCTTCACTTCAGAGCCTCCGATTTCAATCATTTCAAGAACTGAGAATCACCATCCGGGGAAAGGATCCATCTGACAGATCTTGCTTAGTGTCTATCACATGGAAAGTTCTTGTGGCCAACTTCCTGGCCTCACTGAATTGCTCAAACATGGTCTTTATTTTTTGGTAGTTCAGAGTTGGGGATATAAGTTGAAAACCCAGGTTGGGCACCGTGGTTCATGCCTGTAATCCCAGCACTTTGGGAGGCCGAGAAAGGTGGATTGCTTGAGGCCAGGAGTTCGGGACCAGCCTGGCCAACATGGAGAAACCCCGTCTCCAATAAAAATACAAAAAAATTAGCTGGTTGTGGTGATGTGCACCTGTAGTCCCAGCTACTTGGGAGGCTGAGGCAGGATAATTGCTTGAACCTGGGAGGTGGAGGTTGCAGCGAGCTGTGATGGAGACACTGCACCCCAGCCTGGCCAACAGAGCAAAAAGCTGTCTCAAAATAAAAAAGAAAACCTACCTGATGACGAGTTTAGTGCTTATCAGCAGATTTGGCCATATATTGAGTGAACCCCAGTTACTCAATTCTTTGACAAACCAAGTACTAATTTTCTATCCTGCAAAGTGGTCAGAGATGCATTCAGTTTTGTGATTTTCATGTATAGCCATGACCAAAGAGTACTTTTAGCCTTGCTTGTTTGTTCCTCCCCCAGATGCCAATTATTGCCAACAAGAGGCCTTTCCTTGCAACCATGACCTGCTTTGTGTTTGAGACATTCCTATCTCAGGCTGCCAGGGTCGATTTCCTGACTCTTAGTAAAAAGAAAAACTTCAGCCAAATTAAATTTAAAGGCGTTTTATTGAGCAATGACAAGAAGCTAATCGGGCAGCACCCAGAACCACAGCGGATGCAGAGAGACTCCAGTGCAGCCACGTGATAGAAGATTTATGGACAGCAAAAGGAAAGGGACATAGAGAAAATAGTAGTGAGGTACAGAAACACTGGATTGGTTACAGCTCAGCGTTTGCCTTATTTAATCATGGTTCAAACAACTGGCTACCTTTGATTGCCCAAAATTCAGTGACTGGCACAGGTGTGGGCAATGGTTGGTTTACACCTCTGCTTGTCATAATTCATGATGTACAGAGAAACATTTTGACTGAACTTAAATATGTAAGGAGGCAGATTTAGGCTAAACTTGATTGAACACTCTTTTTAGCACTCAGCAGATGTTCCACTTTGTCACCAACATGTTCTACTCTGTTCTCTGAAGCCTGTACAGCTTGTGAATGGTTAGCTGACCATTGTTCGTGACCAAAGATGACACAGATGGGAGGATTGAGTCTCTATGACTGGTGCTTGCCTATTCAAGGGAGAGAGAGTAGAAAGAGGGTCCGGTTGATAAGAAGGGAGGTCATGGCTGGGGGCGGTGGCTCACGCCTATAATCCCAGCACTTTGGGAGGCCAAGGTGGGTGGATCACCCGAGGTCAGAAGTTCAAGACCAGCCTGACCAATATGGTGAAACCCTATCTCTACTAAAAATACAAAAATTAGCCAGATATGGTGGTGGGTGCCTATAGTCCCAGATACTCGGGAGGCTGAGACAGGAGAATTGGTTGAACCCAGGAGGCAGAGGTTGCAGTGAGCCAAGATTATGCCACTGCACTTCAGCCTGGGTGACAAAGTGAGACTCCATCTCAAAAAAAAAAAAAAAAAAAAAAAAAGAAGGGAGATCACAAACTCCTTCTGTAAGAACTGAACTGGTACACACCACCACATTCAAAATGAGCCCTTCCGTTTACTTCACATTCCACTTGCTCCTCTGCTAAGAGTTCAAAACATTCTGATGCTGCTTGTGGCTTTTTCCTACAAAGTCCAGTGAAAATTAGTAAACAGCAGGGTGCTCACTATCATATAAGAATACAGCTTTTTTCAGTAACAGAACCTGTCAGCCTATTACCTGAGGGCATTTTCACAGTAAACTATTTTAGAAGCACACAGGGTAAAGAAGATTATGTAATTTTGATTTACTAACTTTTTTTTTCTTAAAATGAAAATGTCAAAGGTCTAGATTATTTGGGAATAAACTTTTTTTTTTTTTTTTTTT
>NW_016806325.1:882017-898022 GCF_001698545.2 Rhinopithecus bieti
TTTTTTGAGACAGAGTTTCCCTCTTGTTGCCCAGGCTGGAATGCAGTGGGATGATCTCGGCTCACTGCAACCTCCACCTCCCAGTTCAAGGGATTCTCCTGCCTCAGCCTCCCAAGTAGGTGAAATTACAGGCACCCGCCACCATCAGGCCCAGCTAATTTTTTGTATTTAGTAGAGATGGGGTTTCACTACGTTGGTCAGGCTGGTCTCAAACTCCTGACCTCAGGTGATCCACCCGCCTCGGCATCCAAAAGTGCTGGGATTACAGGAGCGAGCCATTGTGCCCAGCCAACATTTTCTTTATGTGCTGTTCTTTCTGGGAGACTTTCTTTGTTCTGCAAGTTATATAGACAGTTATACAATTCACCTTTGAAGCTGTATTAGCACAGCACAAAGAAAATTTGATGTTTGCTCACCAGGTATCTGATTTATTGGATCAATACAGGCTGTTTGAATAATCTGAAACCCAAAGAGCCATTTGAATGCTGATTTGAATCAGTTACTCAGGAAACTAAAGGAATGCTATAAACTTTAATAGGTGGAATACAGTGAGAAATTATTTAAATTAACTGCCTGTATTTTCTGAGGAATTGGTCCTTTTCCATTTCATCTTAGGTTGTATAAAACAGCTAAGTTATCTACACCAAACTGTTTTAAAGTTTGGAACTGATTGTTTAAGATATTGAACTTCAACCCCAAGAGATAATTTTTTATCCAGAGAAAGCTATTTTTAGCAATAATAACCAAGCAGCTAATGGTCCATCCTCCAATACTTTGACATAATGCATTCCAATTACATTTGAGTAGATACTGCACTGAAGATATTATATAATTCAGTGCCATTGCCCGCTGGCCTTCATATGCAAACATTAATGTAATGATTCCACTTAACTGTACATTTGAGAAAAATGCCCCCAAAATGAAAAGCTATAATCAAACTATTATTGGTCATGTCAGAAATAATGTATTGTGTTTGAGCAGAGTTTTATTAAGCTTATTAAGTGGTTCATGTACATTTTCTCATTTGCTTTCCACAATAATTCTGTGAGATAAGCAAATTGGGTAGCACTAATTTTTTTTTAAGTATAGTTTGGAAAATAGGTTCAGATGGGTGCTAGGACCCACCCAAAGCCATACAGTTAATGATAGATTTGGGTAGAGACCCAGGTCTTTTAGCCCCTTTTCCAATTCTATAGGGTTGTGACTAAGGTCCAGGGATACATTTCTCACATGATGATTGCGAAAGCCTAAAAGAAATGAAAACATTCTTGTTCTACTCTGAAAATGTCCTAACCACACCACCAAGAAATCTTGTTTAAGTAAAGTAGATGTATCAAAAAGAGGAAACTTTGAATGTTTTAGATTGGCAAAATTCCTATGTAGTCTTTCAACATATATCCCAAATAAGATACACTATAACTTAGAGAGAAAAATATTACCTTACACATATACAATCGTTTGTATTTCACAAGGCAATTGTATATGGTTATCTCATTTAATGTTCATGATAATCCAATCAGTAGAAAGGGCAGATGGAGAAACTAAGTCTTAGAGTGTCTAAGCGACTTGCCCAAAGTTTCCAGGTGGCAAAACTAGGGAAGAATTCTGATACTTTAATTTTTTTTCTTCAGCTTTTAAGTTCAGGGGTACCTGTGCAGGTTTGTTACATAGGTAAACGTATGCCATGGTGGTTTACTGCACAGATCATCCCATCACCACCTAGGTACTAAGCCCAACATCCATTAGCTGTTCTTCCTGATGTTCTCCGTCCCCCAACCCACCCCCACAACAGGCCCCAGTGTGTGTTGTTCCTTTCCCTGTGCCCATGTATTCTCATCGTTCAGCTCCCACTTATAAGTGAGAACATGTGGTGTTTGGTTTTCTGATAACAGCTTCCAGCTCCATTCATGTCCCTACAAAGGACATGATCTTGTTCCTTTTTATGGCTGCATAGTGTTCCATGGTGTATGTATACCCCATTTTCTTTATCCATTCTGTTATTGATGGGCATTTGGGTCAATTTCATGTCTTTGCTATTGTGAATAGTGCTGCAATGAACATACACATGCATGTATCTTTAAAATGGAATGCTTTATATTCCTCTGGGCATATACCCAGTAATGGGATTGCTGGGTCAAATGGTATTTCTGCCTCTAGGTCTTTGAGGAATCACCACACTGTCTTCCACAATGGTTGAACGAATTTACACTCCCACCAACAATGTGAAAGCGTTCCTATTTCTCCAAAACCTCATCAGCATCTGTTGTTTCTTGACTTTTTAATAATCCAAGAATGATGTTTTTTCCTCTACCCCTAGCTTGTTGTCACCTTACATAAAGTGAGCCCTAATAGAATCAATTTGGCTCATGGTTCTGTTTTGTGACTCTTATATCCTCTTCTGAGATGGCTATGCCACCAGGAGACAATAAATAAATACCATGTGGAAAATCTGATGGTATAAAAAAAGTTCCACAAAGGAAGTTAAGCAGTAGCAAGTACTACTCCCAAGGACGAGGGGCACCAACCATATTTCTAATACTCTGCTCTGAGAGGGAACAGTCGTGCCTTTCTACACAAAAAGGTTCTACCTTGAAGCATACCCTGATAGATATTTAGCTCTTCCACTTTTGGAGACAGTACAAATTTTGTACTCATTTGATAAAGGGGATTCAGAATCACAGAAATGTCTTCAGAATTCATTTTCACTGAGAAATCCTCTACACAAATGCCTGACTTGAAAGAATGTGACACTTGAGAAAGATTATCTACATTCTCTATTTGACCTTTATTTATTTTTCTTTAGTCCTGAAATATAGTCTGCAGTGATTTACAGCTGATAACAGTTTACAAGTGGACTGAAAAAGATAAACTTATTCAAAATAATTTATACAGTTCCCCGAAATATAACTGGAGCATAAGTTAAGGTCTAAGAACTACATACACTGTAAGAACATAGTGTATCTCAAAATATAGAAGGGGAAATTTCCAGATATGATCTTATCCATGTGTAAGGATTTGAGGCAAACAAGATGTAATCAGGGAATGCAAAAAAAAGAACATGCTTCAAATGTCTTTTCCATCTTATTTTCCAGTAGCCTCAGCATGTAGGAACAAAGTGTGCTCTACAGACGATAAACTTGTTAATCACTTTTCTGCAATAAAGCTTATCTCTGTGAGTACATTACTCATTTAAAAAGTTCTAAAGTATAACTCTACATGCAAATTTTATTCTCCCAGTAATCTTAATGATCAATTTTATTGCTATATTCTCAACTGTCAGTATAAAATTTGCAAAGAAAAACTTTTGAAAATTGGTATTTTCTTGAGTTTTAAGGAGTCAATAAACTTGACGGAAAATTTGAATTTTATTATTAAATTTCCTCAAAGCCTCCCCCCATCAACTGTACCTCTTGGCTTTCAGCAGTGTTGGTATTTATTCTCAAACAGCATTCACTGCCTGCTTCAGACCTCATGCACGAGCAATTTGGTTGCGAGATGACCCAGACCAGACACACTGTGGGCTGCTACCACCCTTACCTAAGCCAACCATAGACCAAATTATATAATTGAGGAAAGAAATGAAAAGCAAAGCATGTTGCTTTTATTTCAAAACCATATATCTTCAAGTCTCTCACAGGGAATCTTCCATTCAATTATCTATTCAATTATTCATCAACCATCCATTGAGCACTATTTGCCAACCCAGAGAAAGTACAGGAAACATAATAATGAAATGACTACAGTTTTGTCATCCAGCCCCTCTCCCTCCTCCTGCACTGATAGACAATTTGTAAAACTTGCAGTCCAATGGAAGACAAAACAATTCTTTATGATGCCATTTGGCAGGCACTAACGGAGATATGAGCAACAATATGAGTAGAGTAAAATTCAGTTGAATTTGCAATATGATCATATCAGTGTACTTTTTCCTGCAGAGTTCCCAAGTAGGTTTGTTCAGCACTCTTTTGAGCCTCAATTTCTCCACCCACAGGATAGAGCTAGTGTCTTTATTTGAGGACATCTCAGAAAAAGATAGTACTAGAAATCATCTTGACTTATGCACGGCTTAACATTTTTGTAACATTCCACCTGCAAAAATGTTTATTGATTTTATATATTGAGGCAGAAAATAGCCAAAGTTCAAGGTCATGTGCTAATTACATGTTTTTCTGTTCTTTTAGGATGTTTGAATTCCTCTAAAATATAGCATGCTCTCTCATTCTTTTAGGAAGAAAATCTAATTTAAAATTATAATGATATTATCCAAATAGGTTTTGTAATACCTCAATTTTTTGTAAGACTGCCATTCTTTGTTTTTAAGAACTTTGGTGTGAGGCTAGAAATGACAGAAATGATGAGTGTGAGTGTGTGTGCATGCATGTGTGTAAAATCTTCTTATAAAAACAAGAAGGTGTATTGTCGTGTCTAATTCAGTGCCAAGAAGAAAATACCTTCATCTGGGTTGTGAGTTGGGTTCATTCAAAGTTTAGGGAAAAGCTAACTCTAGCCAATGCCTTCTTCTTTTAATCCTCCTCCTTTTCCTTCTCTTCATCGTCATCATCATCATCATTTATCAAAACTTTGCTGATTCCAAGCACTGTGCTAGGTACCCTATATCTGATCCTCACAAAAAGTCTTTTTAGAAACTGATCTGCAGCTAGCTAGAGGGACAAAGCTAGAACTAAAGGAAAGTAAGTTTAAGTGCTGACCCTCAACTCAGCCCAGAGGCCTGAGTGTCAGCAAGTGGGGTTTTATGCACGATTCCATGAAAGCATTACATCCCAGCACTTGCATTACCTGGACCTTGTGACTTGCTTCTGCCTCTGCAGGGGCAGTGTGACAGAGTGTAGGAGAACAGGAACGTGTCCTCAGAGAAGGTCATCTTTAATCCTTCAATGGACTCTCTGTGCCTCTCAGATTTGAAGGCTGATCTTGCAGGAGCCTTCATTTTCCTTCTAACTGGTTCTTTTTTCCTCTTGCTCACTTTTAAAAAGAAAGCTTAAATTTTGCAGATAAGCTGCAGTAATTTAATAGGAATCTACTAGGTAACTGCAGATGGTCAGAAGTGGTTTCTACTGGCTCCTTTCCTGCCAATCCTGTTACGAATGTTGCCGTCTGTTATCAGGGAGCAGCTCAATAACAAATTCCATGATTGGAATTAAATTGCTTTAGCTTCATAACAATCACTTCTTTTGTTGGGAAAAGTGTATTCATGTCATGAAGTTTATTGGCTTTTTACCAATCTCTTCAACCCTCAGGTACCTTTGTAAAATGTGTGCTAGATATGAGGTAGGATGAGAAAAAAAATTGGCACTAAAATTACCAGCAATTCTTTATGAGAAAAGTCTGCAAAATCCTCTTTAAAATAAAGCATAACACAAAAAGAAGGAAAAATCTATACGCTTCCTAATCAAGTCATATATCTGTTTCCAGATATATTGACTAATCTTACGATTGGAAATCACATTTTAAATATTTATCATGTCAAGGTTCTATGCTAATAGTATTCTTATAGTCCCAGAAGATGCCAACTAGGTTGTATCTGCCATGAAAAGCAACTTCCACAATTAGCATCTAAGCATTTTTTCCAAGTGGAAAATATTTAAACTTTATAAATGAGTGGGATTTAGAAAGCTACTACAATTCTTGCTTCTTTTTCCTTTCTCTGATTGACACACTGTGGTTGTACATAGCATACTTCTACATTTCTAAGAAAGCAGGTCTCCAGAGAGGTGATGGGGATATTCGATCAGATCATAGCTCTGACTCTTTACATTATAATATTTTTGTAATTCTATCCCATAGAATTTTGAAGACAATGAACTGTGAACCTCAAAGCCCTTGATGACACCAACCAAGAATGACACACTAGTGATGATTCCAAATTAGTGATGGTTTTGTCAAAATGTAGTATCACAGGGTCATCCATGTTTCAAAAATTTCCAACAGGAAATTTCATCAGTTTAATCTTGAAACTGGAGAAAAATGATTACTTTTGTTGGAACTACCAGGCAAATCAGAAAAGTAAAATATTAGTAACAAGTAAGGGGTATTGGTTGTAGAAATAAGCAAAGGTTAATATAAAGGTGATAACACTACTAATACATATGTAAAGCTGAAATAAAATAGCCAATATTTTATATTACTAGAAATTTTATCAAAGAATGCAACAGAATAGATTTTTTAATTGACATACCATATTTCCTTTCTCCTGAAATCCATTCACACAAACATTTATTAGGCACTTACAGTGTGTCAGATTAGGGGCTAGGTATAAATGAGGGAAAAATATAGCAACACATCATTAATATTCTATAATCATTTTGAGTACAACATACTGCAAATTGGGGTATCATCGTTGTTTTTAAAGAGAAAGGCAATCAATATTTAAAGAGAAAGGCAAAAAAATATTCCTAATATGTAAAATCTATAGAATAATCGTATATGAGTTATTAAATAGGTTTCTAGACTACTTGCATCGGTCCATATTTTTTAAATAACTACAATAGGAAACACCCTTCTGCAAATGAATTCTGGCCATCACCTCATCTTTCCCACACTTATTCAGGAGTCCATATCCAGATGCAAGCTTCTGATTGGTTGAGCCAGGTGACAATGTTGCATACCAGCCTTCATGGTACAGGAAGGAAGAGCTATCCCTCAGCCCCTTTAATGAGGAACAGGGTACTACTCTCACCAAGATTAACCCAATACTAACCTCCACCAAATGAGAAGGGTGCTGAATGGCTAGACAGCCAAAAACACAACGTATGACCAGCTTACTCTCCCACCTTCGACTGCCCAACATTCTTATGTTTTCATTCCCAATTCATTTATTCAAAAATAAATAAATAATAAACATTCCTACCTAATATAATGCTAATCTACCCCTGTACAAAAATGCACTATCCCTGATATGGTTTGGCTCTTTGTCCCTACCCAAATCTCATCTCGAATTGTAAACCCCACCTGTTAAGGAAGAGACCTGTAATCCCCATGTGTTGAGGGAGGGAGGTGATTTGGATCATGGAGGCAGTTTCCCCCACGGTGTTCCTGTGATAGTGAGTGAGTTCTCATGAGGTATGATGCTTTTGTAAGTGTTTGGAAGCTCCTCCTTCAATATCCTCTCTCCTGCCACCACACGAAGGTCTTTGCTTCTCCTTCGCCTTCTACCATGATTGTAAGTTTCCTGAGGCCTTCCCAGCCATGTGGAACTGTGAGTCAATTAAACCTCCTTCCTTTATAAATTACTCAGTCTCAGGTGTTTCTTTATAGTAGTGTGAAAATGGACTAACACAATCCCCTTTGTCAGATGGAGGAAAAATATAGCTTGTGTCTGTCCCTGTATTCAACACCAAATCCAGGGTTTCTATGTTCTGTCCATTCCTCCTCCAATTGTCACCAGTTTTCTATTTTGGTTTTCAGGACCTATGGACTAAGTTGTAAAATCAACATCAAAACATATTAGGAGAAGGGAGAGGAAAGAAAACAGTAATAATAGTTAAAGCATACATCAATGAAAGAAAAGAGGTTCCCTGACAAGTGAGTTGGGCCACAGCTGCAATTTATTACATGTTTATGTCACCCAGTCTTTTCATGCCAGTACTCCACTCAGTTGAGGAACTTTTACAAACTTCTATTCCTGAAGAATTTGAGACCTCTGCTAGTCCTCACCACATAGAGTTGCTGAAGTTTTCTCTACCTTTCATCTGGGGGTGGTAGTTTTACAAGGTTTCCAAGGAATCCTTCGTGTTCCCTCCATTTACTTCTCAATATTCCTATTAGCTTCTATATTAGAGCAAAAGCATATTTTCAACTGAAAATGAAAGCCTTTCACCCCAACCAGTCCCTTTTTTGCCAGTTCACCTAGCAGTACAAAGAATCCAGATAGGCAGGTGAGAGGCTCAGTTTTAAACTCAGTGGAAACATTATTGTGGATGCACATCTTTCTTGGGATCTGAACTCTCTAAATCAGCTGAGCCGAGACTTGCAGAGATTAGATAAAAGACTTTTGTAAGAGCTTCATGTAAAGAACAACTTCAATTTACATCCCTTGTACACCTGCCTATGTCTTCTGGTTCTGGAAGAACAGTACCACTCACTGATTCATAGTATATGCTGCATCAGGCTGGACAAACAATAACTCTGAAAGCTGTGATTTTAACAAAGTTTTCAATAGGCTTTTCCACTGTTCTGCAAGGCCAGGGGCTTCTAAGAGATGGGTACATAAGACCAATGAACCTTATGGACATCAGCTTTATATCTTTTTCTATACAGTGAGTTCCTGGACCAAAAGCAGTGCTTTGTGGGACTCCAAGAATATATAGGAAGCATTTTGTAGATCTATGGCAGAAACCAAAAAGACAAATATAAATCCAGAATCATTACCTACTATATAGTAAGGATAAATTGACAGCCCTGGCCAGGTGCGGTGGCTCACGCCTGTAATCCCAGCACTTTGGGAGACTGAGGCAGGTGGATCACCTGAGGTCAGGAGTTCGAGATCAGCCTGACCAACATGATGAAACCGTGTCTCTACTAAAAAATACAAAAATTAGCCAGGCATGATGGCGGGAACCTGTAATCCCAGCTACTAGGGAGACTGAGGCAGGAGAATCAATAGAACCCGCGAGGTGGAGGTTGCAGTGAGCTGAGATCACGCCATTGTACTCCAGCCTGGGTGACAGAGCAAGACTCCATCTCAAAAAAAAAAAAAAAGAGAAAAGAAAAAAAAAATTGACAGCCCCTCCATGATGGAATATCTCACCGTCGTTGGCTTTCCATCGGGGAACTTTTCACCGATGGGCCAGCTGGTCTTTCCAGGGTGCAGCATCAAATTGGCAGGAACAGAAGGACACTCAGAGTTGTTTGCTACTGCTGTCACCACCAAGTTTGGACATGAAGAACACCTGGCTGGGTCAGAGACCCACACTACGAAGCTTTTCCTCACTTTTAGTGACAGAGAACTAACTGATGTGGCAATTTATATTCCTCTTTCTTCATTTTAGAAGGGGAATCCCAGGATATCTCCTAGATAACTGGGATGCTAGAGGCATTAGGTTCTGGTATATTTTCTAGAGTTTACCTCCTACCTTGCCATATATATCCTTTACCAAGATATATAGAGTACCAACCACGTCCTGCTTTTCAGTCCTATCATAAAGAAGTCATCAATACAGCACAGCACCGTGGTGCCATATGGTACTATGAGGCCAACAACATCCCTGAAAACTAAAAAGTGGCACAGAATCTGCAAATTAATGTATCCTAGAGACAGGCTAGTAAAGGGATCTTTCTCACCAGGTCAGATGAAGCAAATGAGTCCTATTGGTTAGAATAAGGAAAAAAAAATTAACTGTATCAATAACTGCATAGCAGACATGTTTTAGAGCATTGTTTTTCTGTAGAAGAAGACCAATTCTGGAAGAGTAGTAGTACTTAGGGTCACCACATTACTATGTTTGTGAACATCCATTGTTATTCTCCAAGATCCATTCATATTCTGCAAGTTCTGAATTGAGAAATTAAAAGGGAAAGTAACAGGAAACAACATCCCAGTATTTTGTATTTGCTTGGTATAGTATCTGCAGTTCCTTGAGGACCATATTATTGCTTCCGATTTGCAAGTTGCATCGGTAACAGCAGAGAGATCCTTACCTCTTGACTCTCCCTTTCATAATAGACCATAATCCACTGGATCAGACACAATGTTAGCATTCTGCCAGTCACTATAGATATGTATTCTACCCAAACCAGAGGCAGGATAATAGAAGTGTGGCTAAGGCTCTGAGACTCTATAATGCAAGGGAAACTCAGTATGGGGCCAAGTCAGTGGAATTACAGGGTGAGAGAAATTTTAAGAAGAGAATCATAAGGCTTTAAACATTTCGAGAGACTAGACCAATAGTTTAACCAGTTGCAGATTTCAACAGGTCAGCCAGCAAGAGACATCTCAAACAAGCCCAGTGAAGACCTAGAGGTCAGCGTAAGGACTAACAGGTGAAACTACCACACGTCATAGCCATGAAGACAAAGAGTTCCTATATCTAGACACTATTTTGAAGAAAAGGATGAATAGCCCAGAGAGGAAGTTTAAAGTATGAATTTAGCTGAATATTTTCCTAAAATAGAATATGATCATCTTAAAAAGATTTATTGAGACTAATAGAGCCTTTAATTGGCAAGTTTAAGCGTCCCCTCCCCTTTCTACCATTAAGAGAAAGATTTGAGAGCAAAATTCAATCAGTTCCAGAAAATAAAGAATGTTTGCTCTTTTTTTTACACATTAGTATAATGTGTAACATTGACTGCACTACCCATTATGTATCAATCAGTGCTAAATTATAGTTCCAGTTGTATCACTCCCCTTTCCTGCTAAACAGTCCCAACAGATCATTCCAGAGTTATCGCCACAATTCATTTCATTCCCTCTACATTCAACCAAAACTGGCCAATGGTCCCTTCTCTTACACACAACTTAAGCTTTTCTGTCTTCGTGTAAACCAGAAACAAGAAGCCTTCAACAAGACTACTTAAGGAAGGGAAAGAGAACTAGAACCTGGTGGGTCTAGCGCTAATGGACAAACAAAGTTGCCACATTAGCTCCATTGCAAGGAAGTATGTCTACCATGCATGCATGTACGTGTCCATGGAAGTTTGGCCACCCATGCAGGATATGCCAGCACCACTACTCACAAGCCCTGGGCCTGGCAGTTGGGCTGCAGTGGGTGAGCCCCTTGGCAGAAATGCATTCAGAAATCAAGTGGGAGGTGATCTAGTTTGGATGTCCCCTCTAAATATTGAGGGGAGCCCCCAGTGTTGGAGGCGGGCCTGGTAGGAGGTGTTTGGGTCATGGGGACAGATCCCTTGTGGCTTGGTGCTGTCCTCACTATAGTGAGCGAGTTTTCACAAGATTCAGTCATTTAAACGTGTGGCACCTATCCCCCATCTTGCTTCTGCTTTTGCCATGTGAAATGCTGCTCTTTCTTTGCCTTCTGCCATGAGTAAAAGCTTCCTGAGGCCTCCCCAGAAGCAGATGCTGGCACCATGCTTCCTGTATAGCCTGCAGAAACATGAACCAATTAAATATATTTTCTTATAAATTACCCAGTCTCCAGTACTTTTTTTTTTTTTTTTTTTTTTTTTTTAAAAGGGGCTTTTTTTTTCCCCCCAACGGGGGGGCGGGGGGGCAAACCCAACTTACTGCAGCCTTGACTTCCTCCGCTCAAGCGTTCCTCATGCCTCAATCTCCATAAGTAGCTGGAACTACAGGCATGCACCACCACACCCAGCTAATTTTTGCATTTTTTGCAGATACAGGGTTTCACCATGCTGCCCAGGCTGGTCTCTAACTCCTGAGCTCAAGCAATCTGCCTGCCTTGGCCTCCCAAAGTGCTGGTAAGTTATTGTATATTTTTTGAGATGGAGTCTCGCTCTGTCACCCAAGCTGGAGTGCAGTGGCCGGATCTCAGCTCACTGCAAGCTCCATCTCCTGGATTCACGCCATTCTCCTGCCTCAGCCTCCCGAGTAGCTGGGACTATAGGCGCCTGCCACCTCGCCTGGCTAGTTTTTTGTGTTTTTTAGTAGAGACGAGGTTTCACCATGTTAGCCAGGATGGTTTCGATCTCCTGACCTCGTGATCTGCCCGTCTTGGCATTTTTTTTTTTTTTTTTTGAGACTAGTCTTGCTCTGTTGCCCTGGCTGGAGTGCAGTGGCGCTATTTTGGCTCACTGCAATGTCCACCTCCTGGGTTCAAGCAATTCTCATGCCTCAGCCTCCGGAGTAGCTGGGATTACAGGCCTGCACCACCCCGCCCGGCTAATTTTTGTATTTTTAGTAGAGACGGGCTTTCCCCATGTTGGCCAGGCTGGTCTCAAACTCCTGACCTCAGGTGATCTGCCCACCTTGGCCTCCCAAAGTGCTGGGATTACAAGCGCAAGCCACTGCACCCGACTAGTATTGCTTTACAGCAATGCAAGAACAGCCTAACACAAGAGGAAACACGGGAGTCCCAGGGACCCATCCCATTTATCACAGAGCCCAGACAGTAACTGAGTATTTGGGGAGCACAGTCATACCCTCAGAAAAGAGGCTAGCCCCTATCCAGGGCTCAAGAGTTCTATGTGGAGCTTAGATCCAAGAGTAACTATGCACTGTAAAGAAATTGGTCTCTGCCTACTAAGTAATTGACTTCAGGTGACAAGAATTTTTCAGACCACACCTGTTGATGAGGCCAGGGCTACCAAGGCCAAGCAGAGCTGGGAAAATAAAAAATGACGCCATTATTTGATGCTTAGCTCACTTGTGCTTGGTAAATCCTCCCTTACTTGCATGTTACTCTTTCATGTCCTCTCTCTTTACCCCACGTTGTTTTCTGTAAGAGCACCTGACCCCCACCCCCCGCACTCTGGAATAGAGAGGGTCCTCGATGCTTGTTTTTCAGCCTTGGTTATCTTTGCATCCTCAGAAGGATCTAACAATCTAACTTGCTCAGAGTGGTACTTAGCTATTTATTGAACTGCATTTTTATGGTATCAAGTCAAAGTACAAGGACTTACTTTCTAGAACCATATGCAATTGCTCTGATATAAAGTACTATTGTAAAGGTTACCCAATTTGACATGAATATAACAGCTTGAACCAGCTTGCAAAGCGTTTTATACATGGAGTGGTGTTGCAATTGCTAAGGCAGCTGCATTCTTTCTAAAGAATAGCAAAGATTCTTTGAAGCATTCAAAAACATATAGTCATTGTGTATGTTAGTGCTGCCCTTGAAATTACAAAGGATCTTTTGATAAGAGTTCTAAGCTACAAGTGCTTCCATGGATGCTTGAGGATAATGAGCACAGATTCACACTCCTGCACTTACAGTTGACTCATCTCTTTTGTGACTCTTCTTGGTGAACAAAGAAAAATAAAAGTAGGTATGAAGTGAACATATACTGAGTCATGTGGGGAACATTTTTGCTTTGTTTTCAAAGAAATGTTTTAGCATGCTGAGTTCCAATGCAGGGAATTGTGGGAGTCAAATGGATGCAGAAAGTATGCATGGAAGTATTCAGCACAAATGTGAGTCAAAGAATCTAACAAAACTTATATTACACTTTTGTTTTCAGTCAAAGAGAATCAAATTATAACTTTGTAAATTTCCAGGGCTTTTCAAAATAAACAGCCTTTAAGAAAAAAGTGTTGAATAACCATCAAGGCCAAATCTTGTTTCAACAAAAAACATTTTAATAGCAAGCAAGTAAAGCAGAGTGACAGTTTCTAAGTTTCTGCTGATCATTATTTATCTAAACTGCTCACAACAGCATCAAGACTGTAGGATCTGGGCTTTGACCCGTATGCCAGTCTCACCTCAATCCCTTTCCTTCTGCCATACCACCAACCTTTCAATTTCTTGACTTTGCTGTGCCTTTTTATACCTTGGGTCTTTGCACACAATGTTCTCTTGGCTCTAGAAAACTCTCCACTTCCCCACGCTACACACTCCTTACACAACTAGCTCCTTCCAATCGTTTAGGTCTAAACCTAAATGTGATTCTGTAAGAGAGATCTTCCTAAAATTTGGATTCAGAACAATCCCAACATCAGCAGGCTTTTTATGGAAGTTGACAAGCTAACAGTAAAATGTGTATGGAGATGCAAGACAAAACAAACAAACAATAAAATGTATATGGAGACGCAAAGGACCAAGAATACCTAAGAGAATCTTGAAGAGGTACAAAGCTCTAATAATAAAAATAAGAAAGTGATCTATTAAAATACAATGAAATAAGAACTTCATTTCTTTCAATGATACCATTAAAATTGGGGTAAAGTAAGCCATAAATATGTACGGGTATGTGTGTGTATAGTCTTGTGTCCAGAATTTATAGTGTTTCTGCAAATCTGTAAGAAAAAGAAAGAGGCTGGGCATGGTGGCTCACACCTGTAATCCCAGCACTTTGGGAGGCCAAGGTGGGTGGATCACAAGGTCAGGAGATTGAGACCATCCTGGCTAATACAGTGAAACCCCGTGTCTACTAAAAATACAAAACAATTAGCCAGGCATGGTGGCAGAAGCCTGTAGTCCCACCTACTCAGGAGATGGAGGCAGGAGAATGGCATGAACCCAGGAGGTGGAGCTTGCAATGAGCCAAGATCTCGCCACTGCACTCTAGCCTGGGTGACAGAGCAAGACTCCATCTGAATAAAAAAAGAAAAAAGAAAAAGAAAGAGAGCCCTATAGAGAAATGAGCACAAGACTTGAACATGCACACCACAGAATAAAATAAACAAATGGCCTTTAAACACATGAAAAGATGCTCAACCACATTAATCATCAGGGAAATGCAAATTAAAAACATAATAAATAGAGCTGGTAGCTGGCAAGATGGCTGAATAGGAACAGCTCCAGCCTGCAGCTCCCAGTGAGATCGATGCAGAAGGCAGGTGATTCCTGTATTTCCAACTGAGCCTCTGCTGGTGATACCCAGGCAAACAGGGTCTGGAGTGGACCTCCTGCAAACTCCAGCAGACCTTCTGCAGAGGGGCCTCACTGTTAGAAGGAAAACTAACAAACAGAAAGGAATAGTATCAACATCACCAAGATCAAAGAACAAAGGTAGATAAATCCATGAAGACGGGGAGAAGAAACCAGTGCAGAAAGGCTAAAAATTCCAAAAACCAGAATGCCTCTTCTCCTCTAAAGGATCACAACTCCTCGCCATCAAGGGAACAAAACTAGATGGAGAATGAGTTTGATGAATTGACAGAAGTAGGCTTCAGAAGGTGGGTAATCACAAATTCCTCTGAGCTAAAGAAGCATGTTCTAACCCAATGCAAGGAAGCTAAGAACTTGGAAAAAAGTTAGGCAAATTGCTAACTAGAATAGCTAGTTTAGAGAAGAACATAAACGACCTGATGGAGCTGAAAAATGCAGCACAAGAACTTCATGAAGCATACACAAGCATCAATAGCTGAATCAATCAAGTGGAAGAAAGGATATCAGAGACTGAAGATCAACTCAATGAAATAAAGTGAGAAGACAAGGTTACAGAATAAAAGAGTGAAAAGAAATGAACAAAGCCTCCAAGAAGTATGGGACTATGTGAAAAGACCAAATATATGTTGGACTGGTGTACCAGAAAGTGACGGGGAGAATGGAACCAAGCTGGAAAACAATCTTGAGGATATTATCCAGGAGAACTTCCCCAAACTAGCAAGGCAGGCCAACATTCAAATTCAGGAAATAGAGAGAACACCACAAAGATATTTCTCGAGAAGAGCAACCCCAAGACATATGATCGTCAGATTCACCAAGGTTGAAATGAAGGAAAAAATGTTAAGGGCAGCCAGAGAGAAAGGTTGGGTTACCCACAAAGGGAAGCCCATCAGACTAACAGTGGGTCTCTCTGCAGAAACTCTACAAGCCAGAAGAGAGTGAGGGCTAATATTCAACATTCTTAAAGAAAAGAATTTTCAACCCAGAATTTCATATCCAGCCAAACTAAGTTTCATAAGTGAAGGAGAAATAAAATTATTTACAGACAAGCAAATGCTGAGAGATTTTGTCACCACCAGGCCTGCCTTACAAGAGCTCCTGAAGGGAGCACTAAATATGGAAAACAACAACCGGTACCAGCCACTGCAAAAACATACCAAATTGTAAAGACCAATAATGTTATGAAGAAACTGCATCAATTAATGGAAACTGCATCAAAAATAGAAACTCAGTTTCGGCCGGGCGTGGTGGCTCACGCCTGTAATCCCAGCACTTTGGGAGGCCGAGGTGGGCGGATCATAAGGTCAGGAGATCGAGACCATCCTGGCTAACACGGTGAAACCCCATCTTTACTAAAAATACAAAAAATTAGCCGGGCATGGCGGCAGACCTGTAGTCCCAACTCCTCGGGAGGCTGAGGCAGGAGAATGGCGTGAACCCGGGAGGCAGAGCTTGCAGTGAGCTGAGATCCGGCCACTGCACTCCAGCCTGGGTGACCGAGTGAGACTCTGTCTCAAAA